>NC_069504.1:333731876-334031862 GCF_027579735.1 Bombina bombina | reverse complement strand
TTCTCTTGTTTGTTTTGTTCTCTTGATATCCTTTGTTGAAAAGCACACCTAGGTAGGCTAAGCAGCTGCTGATTGGTGGCTGCATACATATGCCTCATGTTATTGGCTCACCCATGTGCATTGCTATTTCTTCAACAAAGGATAGAAAGAGAATGATGCAAATTACATAATAGAAGTAAATTGTAGAGTTGTTTAAAATTGAAGATTCTATCTGAATCATGAAAAAGGAAAAAAAAAAGAAGCAGAAGAAGAAAAATGGGGTTTCATGTCCCTTTATCTTTTTTCTTGGATTAATGGACTACAACTGTAAAGATAATGGGTACTGGCCCTTCCCCACTAGCCGCAAGTCTGCTGGTTCAGTCTAGTGGTTAGCTCAGCGGCTACACTGGCGGGAGTTTGAATCCCTCTGTGGTTGCTGCAAATTCTTATTGCATGGCCTTAAGTTGCGTTTTATAATCAGCAATCCAAAGTTTATTTTAATTTGCAAATCCTACTCTGTTTTCATAACGTACAGCAAGTCATCTATTTTCTACTTAAGCATGATTTTCTTGGGTCAACGAGCTAAATTTGTGAAATGAATGAGTACTTCCCCTGTATGCCATCAGAAGGGTCAACCAGAGTAGCTGTGTGGCTGTCATCGTCGCCTAACAGCCCTTAAATTGGGAGCTTGAGTCCCGCTGTGGGATTAGTGGTCTAAAACTGTAAACATAATGGGTTCTAGGCCTGTTCAGCACACACCAAGCCAGCCGGTGTAGCCTAATGGGTCATGCCCCACATGTCAAAGGTTGCGAGTTAGAATCCAGCTATTGCTGCGTGTTCTCCATCTAAACGCTGTTCTTCAAGTAGCAGTTTACAGGAAGAAATATAAAACCTTGTTTTATTTCAGCTCGTTACAGCAAGAAATATTGTTACTGCTCATCGTTTTTTTTTTCTTATTATTATTAATGGTCAAAAATGACATGCTCTCATTCGTTAGAGCAGGTCATTTTATCACTAGTGACGCTGCAAGTCTATGTGTGTTAACCGCACAGATGGGTCATGCACATAGTTCAGGTACTGCTCTGAAGCCACAGAGAACTCCTGGTCACTGAGCAGATGCAGCTGATGAGACAATACTCAGCTGCAGTCAGCCAGCTGGGTCGACGACGAATAGAGCATATCATTTTTGTACTACAACGTCCCTTTAAGCAGAGAAGCTCTACAGTACATTGTAATGGTATTTTTTGCCTTTAACGAGAAGGAGGTGGCCTTAATCAAAGGGAAGATGACGCCGTTTTAGCATGCTGGATCATGTATATTGCTAAGACAGTTCTGCAAAGGGCCTAGCCTATGCACTTACATTTCAGATGCATCCAGCTAGCAACCAATGCCGATGTGGAATGGAAAGGTGGGCAGAAATTCAGCACGGAGAGAGACTGTTATGCCACCTGTTCCTCTTCCCCACGAGACCTCATTAAGCCAGAGCATGTTCCCTCCTCTGCACCCGGAGAAGCTCTGCAGAAGCAACAACAGCAGCAGCTTTTAAGAGATCTTTACAAAGGAAACTGGGATTTTGGCCTCTACTCCCTATGTAATCAAATGCACGATTTGCTGTTGGGGAACTACTGATTTAACATGAACCTTCTGTTGGCAACGTTTGCACACTTGAAGCCATGTCCATGCCATGTATCCAGAAAAGCATCAGCAAGGGGAAATACTTCTGTGAGAAGTCTTTGTGTCCCATCTCCGCAGCAGTGCAAGGAGAGACTCTGGCTTCATTGTGCCCCAGGATCTTTGCCTTTAAGGCTTACAGAGCATCCCAGCTTCGCCGCACCAAGGCATTCTTCTAGCTCTAATAAAAACAATCTCATTGATAGGCCTTGCACTCCCTTGCTTTCACTTGTGGAGAGAGAAAAAGACACACACACACACAGAAACAAAGGCCACGAGAGCACTGAAACTGTATCCAGTCTGGGAGCGCTTTCAATATTCTTTCCCTTATAGCCCACAAAAGGCCAATGTCACCCAATTCATGGACGCATTAGGGCTTCAAGCATTTCAAAAGTAGGAGGAGCTTAAGTCCCTAGAAATGATAGAACCAATCATCATATCTATAAAACTCTCTCCACCTATTTTGCTTCCAATAGGCCACAACAAGACCAATTCCCATTTCTTCTCCACATCCCAGTCCCCCTTTTTCTTATCCCGACAGTCCCCATTTTTTCCCCCCAGCCAGACCCCTCTCACTCCACATCCTATCTTAGCCCCGCCCCTTTACATTCTAATGTTCCTATCGAGGCCATGACCCCCCCCTTTTCTGGACCCACCCACTACATTACTCCCAGCTCAGCCTCCCCCGATTTGCCTATCTTAGCCCCGCCCCTTTACATTCTAATTTTCCTATCTAGGCCATGACCCCTCCCCCTTTTCTGGACCCACTACCACCCCATTATTCCCAGCTCAGCCTCCTCCCCCTTTGTCTATCTTAGTCCCACCCCTTTACATTCTAATGTTCCTATCTTTACCATGACCCCTCCCCCTTTTCTGGATCCACTACCACCCCACCATTCCCAGCTCAGCCTCCTCCCCCTTTGCCTATCTTAGCCCCGCCCCTTTACATTCTAATGTTCCTATCTTTACCATGAGCCCTCCCCCTTTTCTGGACCCACTACCGCCCCACCCCATTATTCCCAGCTCAGCCTCCTCCCCATTTGTCTATCTTAGTCCCGCCCCTTTACATTCTAATGTTCCTATATTTACCATGACCCCTCCCCCTTTTCTGGACCCACTACCACCCCACCCCATTATTCCCAGCTCAGCCTCCTCCCCCTTTGTCTATCTTAGTCCCGCCCCTTTACATTCTAATGTTCCTATCTTTACCATGACCCCTCCCCCTTTTCTGGACCCACTACCGCCCCACCCCATTATTCCCAGCTCAGCCTCTTCCCCATTTGTCTATCTTAGCCCCGCCCCTTTACATTCTAATGTTCCTATCTTTACCATGACCCCTCCCCCTTTTCTGGACCCACTACCGCCCCACCCCATTATTCCCAGCTCAGCCTCCTCCCCATTTGTCTATCTTAGTCCCACCCCTTTACATTCTAATGTTCCTATCTTTACCATGACCCCTCCCCCTTTTCTGGACCCACTACCACCCCACCCCATTATTCCCAGCTCAACATTCTCCCCCTTTGCCTATCTTAGCCCCGCCCCTTTACATTCTAATGTTCCTATCTAGACTTTACACCTCCACCCATATAGCTGCTGGAGTCCCATACTTTTACTTGGCAGATTTTGGTCACCCCATATACTGATATGGAAGGGGGGATAGGATCCCACTTTCTATAGCCCTAGATATTGCTGCAGCCTCCATTATACTCAAATTTCGCTCATCCCATTGGGATTCAATTTAAGCAGCCCACTTTCCCACGGGAATATTTGGAAGGCACAGGGAGGATTCGAACCCGAGGCTTTGTGCTCCCTAGGCACTTTACTTACCACTGCTCCACAGCAGCTGTATACTTGTGGCAGTGTACATTTTCACTCAATCCATCAAAATCCCTGGTGGCTTGGTGGGTAAGCAAGCAGTCTGCCAGATGGAAGGCCAGCAGTTTGAATCCAGCCGCGGTCGCCATGTTTTTGTATGTTTCCGGTCCTTCTAATACAGCCAAAATTTTGACAATGACTGCTCTTGTTTTACAAACTTTATTCTATTTCTTAAAGCAAACCATCCCTTATGCGCTCCCTAGGCGTTTTACTTACCACTGCTGCACAGCAGCTGTATACTTGTGGCAGTGTACATTTTCACTCAATCCATCAAAATCCCCGGTGGCTTGGTGGGTAAGCAAGCAGCCTACCAGATGGCAGGCCAGCAGTTTGAATCCAGCCGCGGTCGCCATGTTTTTGTATGTTTCCGGTCCTTCTAGTACAGCCAAAATTTTGACAATAACTGCTCTTGTTTTACAAACTTTATTCTATTTTATTTCTTAAAGCAAACCATCCCTTATGCGCTCCCTAGGTGCTTTACTTACCACTGCTGCACAGCAGCTGTATACTTGTGGCAGTGTACATTTTCTCTCAATCCATTACAATCCCTGGTGGCTTAGTGGGTAAGCAAGCGGCCTACCAGATGGATGGCCAGCAGTTTGAATCCAGCCGCTGTTGCAATGTTTTTGTTTTTTTCCGGTCCTTCTAGTACAGCCAAAATTTTGACAATGACTGCTCTTGTTTTACAAACTTTATTCTATTTTATTTCTTAAAGCAAACCACCCTTATGCGCTCCCTAGGCGCTTTACTTACCACTGCTGCACAGCAGCTGTATACTTGTGGTAGTGTACATTTTCACTCAATCCATCAAAATCCCCAGTGGCTTGGTGGGTAAAGCAAGCAGCCTCCCAGATGGCAGGCCAGCAGTTTGAATCCAGCCGCGGTCGCCATGTTTTTGTATGTTTCCGGTCCTTCTAGTACAGCCAAAATTTTGACAATGACTGCTCTTGTTTTACAAACTTTATTCTATTTTATTTCTTAAAGCAAACCATCCCTTATGCGCTCCCTAGGCGCTTTACTTACCACTGCTGCACAGCAGCTGTATACTTGTGGCAGTGTACATTTTCACTCAATCCATCAAATTCCTCAGTGGCTTAGTGGGTAAGCAAGCAGCCTACCAGATGGAAGGCCAGCAGTTTGAATCCAGCCGCGGTCACCATGTTTTTGTATGTTTCCGGTCCTTCTAGTACAGCCAAAATTTTGACAATGACTGCTCTTGTTTTACAAACTTTATTCTATTTTATTTCTTAAAGCAAACCATCCCTTATGCGCTCCCTAGGAGCTTTACTTACCACTGCTGCACAGCAGCTGTATACTTGTGGCAGTGTACATTTTCGCTCAATCTCCATCAAAATCCCTGGTGGCTTAGCAGGTAAGCAAGTAGCCTACCAGATGGAAGACCAGCAGTTTGAATCTAGCCGCTGTCACCAAGGAGAAGGTAGAAAGTGCTGCTACCCCAAGCAGAATGTACATTCAATAGCATTTGACAATTAACCAGTTAACCTTTTTGTTGCAAAGATTATTCTATTTTATTTCTTAAAGCAAGTCATCTCCTCCTTACTATGTATTAAAGGAACATGAAACCCAAATGTTTATCTTTCACGCTTCAGATAGAGCATGCAATTTGAAACAACTTTCCAATGAACTTCTATTCTCTTGTTTGTTTTGTTCTCTTGATATCCTTTGTTGAAAAGCACACCTAGGTAGGCTAAGCAGCTGCTGATTGGTGGCTGCATACATATGCCTCATGTTATTGGCTCACCCATGTGCATTGCTATTTCTTCAACAAAGGATAGAAAGAGAATGATGCAAATTACATAATAGAAGTAAATTGTAGAGTTGTTTAAAATTGAAGATTCTATCTGAATCATGAAAAAGGAAAAAAAAAAGAAGCAGAAGAAGAAAAATGGGGTTTCATGTCCCTTTATCTTTTTTCTTGGATTAATGGACTACAACTGTAAAGATAATGGGTACTGGCCCTTCCCCACTAGCCGCAAGTCTGCTGGTTCAGTCTAGTGGTTAGCTCAGCGGCTACACTGGCGGGAGTTTGAATCCCTCTGTGGTTGCTGCAAATTCTTATTGCATGGCCTTAAGTTGCGTTTTATAATCAGCAATCCAAAGTTTATTTTAATTTGCAAATCCTACTCTGTTTTCATAACGTACAGCAAGTCATCTATTTTCTACTTAAGCATGATTTTCTTGGGTCAACGAGCTAAATTTGTGAAATGAATGAGTACTTCCCCTGTATGCCATCAGAAGGGTCAACCAGAGTAGCTGTGTGGCTGTCATCGTCGCCTAACAGCCCTTAAATTGGGAGCTTGAGTCCCGCTGTGGGATTAGTGGTCTAAAACTGTAAACATAATGGGTTCTAGGCCTGTTCAGCACACACCAAGCCAGCCGGTGTAGCCTAATGGGTCATGCCCCACATGTCAAAGGTTGCGAGTTAGAATCCAGCTATTGCTGCGTGTTCTCCATCTAAACGCTGTTCTTCAAGTAGCAGTTTACAGGAAGAAATATAAAACCTTGTTTTATTTCAGCTCGTTACAGCAAGAAATATTGTTACTGCTCATCGTTTTTTTTTTCTTATTATTATTAATGGTCAAAAATGACATGCTCTCATTCGTTAGAGCAGGTCATTTTATCACTAGTGACGCTGCAAGTCTATGTGTGTTAACCGCACAGATGGGTCATGCACATAGTTCAGGTACTGCTCTGAAGCCACAGAGAACTCCTGGTCACTGAGCAGATGCAGCTGATGAGACAATACTCAGCTGCAGTCAGCCAGCTGGGTCGACGACGAATAGAGCATATCATTTTTGTACTACAACGTCCCTTTAAGCAGAGAAGCTCTACAGTACATTGTAATGGTATTTTTTGCCCTTAACGAGAAGGAGGTGGCCTTAATCAAAGGGAAGATGACGCCGTTTTAGCATGCTGGATCATGTATATTGCTAAGACAGTTCTGCAAAGGGCCTAGCCTATGCACTTACATTTCAGATGCATCCAGCTAGCAACCAATGCCGATGTGGAATAGAAAGGTGGGCGGAAATTTAGCACGGAGAGAGACTGTTATGCCACCTGTTCCTCTTCCCCACAAGACCTCATTAAGCCAGAGCATGTTCCCTCCTCTGCACCCGGAGAAGCTCTGCAGAAGCAACAACAGCAGCAACTTTTAAGAGATCTTTACAAAGGAAACTGGGATTTTGGCCTCTACTCCCTATGTAATCAAATGCACGATTTGCTGTTGGGGAACTACTGATTTAACATGAACCTTCTGTTGGCAACGTTTGCACACTTGAAGCCATGTCCATGCCATGTATCCAGAAAAGCATCAGCAAGGGGAAATACTTCTGTGAGAAGTCTTTGTGTCCCATCTCCGCAGCAGTGCAAGGAGAGACTCTGGCTTCATTGTGACCCAGGATCTTTGCCTTGAAGGCTTACAGAGCATCCCAGCTTCGCCGCACCAAGGCATTCTTCTAGCTCTAATAAAAACAATCTCATTGATAGGCCTTGCACTCCCTTGCTTTCACTTGTGGAGAGAGAAAAAGACACACACACACACAGAAACAAAGGCCACGAGAGCACTGAAACTGTATCCAGTCTGGGAGCGCTTTCAATATTCTTTCCCTTATAGCCCACAAAAGGCCAATGTCACCCAATTCATGGACGCATTAGGGCTTCAAGCATTTCAAAAGTAGGAGGAGCTTAAGTCCCTAGAAATGATAGAACCAATCATCATATCTATAAAACTCTCTCCACCTATTTTGCTTCCAATAGGCCACAACAAGACCAATTCCCATTTCTTCTCCACATCCCAGTCCCCCTTTTTCTTATCCCGACAGTCCCCATTTTTTCCCCCCAGCCAGACCCCTCTCACTCCACATCCTATCTTAGCCCCGCCCCTTTACATTCTAATGTTCCTATCGAGGCCATGACCCCCCCCTTTTCTGGACCCACCCACTACATTACTCCCAGCTCAGCCTCCCCCGATTTGCCTATCTTAGCCCCGCCCCTTTACATTCTAATTT
Source organism: Bombina bombina (assembly GCF_027579735.1). Taxonomy (NCBI): domain Eukaryota; kingdom Metazoa; phylum Chordata; class Amphibia; order Anura; family Bombinatoridae; genus Bombina; species Bombina bombina. The sequence continues at coordinate 334,024,309 of NC_069504.1, read as the reverse complement.
TCCTATCTAGGCCATGACCCCTCCCCCTTTTCTGGACCCACTACCACCCCATTATTCCCAGCTCAGCCTCCTCCCCCTTTGTCTATCTTAGTCCCACCCCTTTACATTCTAATGTTCCTATCTTTACCATGACCCCTCCCCCTTTTCTGGATCCACTACCACCCCACCATTCCCAGCTCAGCCTCCTCCCCCTTTGCCTATCTTAGCCCCGCCCCTTTACATTCTAATGTTCCTATCTTTACCATGAGCCCTCCCCCTTTTCTGGACCCACTACCGCCCCACCCCATTATTCCCAGCTCAGCCTCCTCCCCCTTTGTCTATCTTAGTCCCGCCCCTTTACATTCTAATGTTCCTATCTTTACCATGACCCCTCCCCCTTTTCTGGACCCACTACCGCCCCACCCCATTATTCCCAGCTCAGCCTCCTCCCCATTTGTCTATCTTAGTCCCGCCCCTTTACATTCTAATGTTCCTATCTTTACCATGACCCCTCCCCCTTTTCTGGACCCACTACCGCCCCACCCCATTATTCCCAGCTCAGCCTCCTCCCCCTTTGTCTATCTTAGTCCCACCCCTTTACATTCTAATGTTCCTATCTTTACCATGACCCCTCCCCCTTTTCTGGACCCACTACCACCCCACCCCATTATTCCCAGCTCAACATTCTCCCCCTTTGCCTATCTTAGCCCCGCCCCTTTACATTCTAATGTTCCTATCTAGACTTTACACCTCCACCCATATAGCTGCTGGAGTCCCATACTTTTACTTGGCAGATTTCGGTCACCCCATATACTGATATGGAAGGGGGGATAGGATCCCACTTTCTATAGCCCTAGATATTGCTGGAGCCTCCATTATACTCAAATTTCGCTCATCCCATTGGGATTCAATTTAAGCAGCCCACTTTCCCACGGGAATATTTGGAAGGCACAGGGAGGATTCGAACCCGAGGCTTTGTGCTCCCTAGGCACTTTACTTACCACTGCTCCACAGCAGCTGTATACTTGTGACAGTGTACATTTTCACTCAATCCATCAAAATCCCTGGTGGCCTGGTGGGTAAGCAAGCAGTCTGCCAGATGGAAGGCCAGCAGTTTGAATCCAGCCGCGGTCGCCATGTTTTTGTATGTTTCCGGTCCTTCTAATACAGCCAAAATTTTGACAATGACTGCTCTTGTTTTACAAACTTTATTCTATTTCTTAAAGCAAACCATCCCTTATGCGCTCCCTAGGCGCTTTACTTACCACTGCTGCACAGCAGCTGTATACTTGTGGCAGTGTACATTTTCACTCAATCCATCAAAATCCCCGGTGGCTTGGTGGGTAAGCAAGCAGCCTACCAGATGGCAGGCCAGCAGTTTGAATCCAGCCGCAGTCGCCATGTTTTTGTAAGTTTCCGGTCCTTCTAGTACAGCCAAAATTTTGACAATAACTGCTCTTGTTTTACAAACTTTATTCTATTTTATTTCTTAAAGCAAACCATCCCTTATGCGCTCCCTAGGTGCTTTACTTACCACTGCTGCACAGCAGCTGTATACTTGTGGCAGTGTACATTTTCTCTCAATCCATTACAATCCCTGGTGGCTTAGTGGGTAAGCAAGCGGCCTACCAGATGGATGGCCAGCAGTTTGAATCCAGCCGCTGTTGCAATGTTTTTGTTTTTTTCCGGTCCTTCTAGTACAGCCAAAATTTTGACAATGACTGCTCTTGTTTTACAAACTTTATTCTATTTTATTTCTTAAAGCAAACCACCCTTATGCGCTCCCTAGGCGCTTTACTTACCACTGCTGCACAGCAGCTGTATACTTGTGGTAGTGTACATTTTCACTCAATACATCAAAATCCCCAGTGGCTTGGTGGGTAAAGCAAGCAGCCTACCAGATGGCAGGCCAGCAGTTTGAATCCAGCCGCGGTCGCCATGTTTTTGTATGTTTCCGGTCCTTCTAGTACAGCCAAAATTTTGACAATGACTGCTCTTGTTTTACAAACTTTATTCTATTTTATTTCTTAAAGCAAACCATCCCTTATGCGCTCCCTAGGCGCTTTACTTACCACTGCTCCACAGCAGCTGTATACTTGTGGCAGTGTACATTTTCACTCAATCCATCAAATTCCTCAGTGGCTTAGTGGGTAAGCAAGCAGCCTACCAGATGGAAGGCCAGCAGTTTGAATCCAGCCGCGGTCACCATGTTTTTGTATGTTTCCGGTCCTTCTAGTACAGCCAAAATTTTGACAATGACTGCTCTTGTTTTACAAACTTTATTCTATTTTATTTCTTAAAGCAAACCATCCCTTATGCGCTCCCTAGGAGCTTTACTTACCACTGCTGCACAGCAGCTGTATACTTGTGGCAGTGTACATTTTCGCTCAATCTCCATCAAAATCCCTGGTGGCTTAGCAGGTAAGCAAGTAGCCTACCAGATGGAAGACCAGCAGTTTGAACCCAGCCGCTGTCACCAAGGAGAAGGTAGAAAGTGCTGCTACCCCAAGCAGAATGTACATTCAATAGCATTTGACAATTAACCAGTTAACCTTTTTGTTGCAAAGATTATTCTATTTTATTTCTTAAAGCAAGTCATCTCCTCCTTACTATGTATTAAAGGAACATGAAACCCAAATGTTTATCTTTCACGCTTCAGATAGAGCATGCAATTTGAAACAACTTTCCAATGAACTTCTATTCTCTTGTTTGTTTTGTTCTCTTGATATCCTTTGTTGAAAAGCACACCTAGGTAGGCTAAGCAGCTGCTGATTGGTGGCTGCATACATATGCCTCATGTTATTGGCTCACCCATGTGCATTGCTATTTCTTCAACAAAGGATAGAAAGAGAATGATGCAAATTACATAATAGAAGTAAATTGTAGAGTTGTTTAAAATTGAAGATTCTATCTGAATCATGAAAAAGGAAAAAAAAAGAAGCAGAAGAAGAAAAATGGGGTTTCATGTCCCTTTATCTTTTTTCTTGGATTAATGGACTACAACTGTAAAGATAATGGGTACTGGCCCTTCCCCACTAGCCGCAAGTCTGCTGGTTCAGTCTAGTGGTTAGCTCAGCGGCTACACTGGCGGGAGTTTGAATCCCTCTGTGGTTGCTGCAAATTCTTATTGCATGGCCTTAAGTTGCGTTTTATAATCAGCAATCCAAAGTTTATTTTAATTTGCAAATCCTACTCTGTTTTCATAACGTACAGCAAGTCATCTATTTTCTACTTAAGCATGATTTTCTTGGGTCAACGAGCTAAATTTGTGAAATGAATGAGTACTTCCCCTGTATGCCATCAGAAGGGTCAACCAGAGTAGCTGTGTGGCTGTCATCGTCGCCTAACAGCCCTTAAATTGGGAGCTTGAGTCCCGCTGTGGGATTAGTGGTCTAAAACTGTAAACATAATGGGTTCTAGGCCTGTTCAGCACACACCAAGCCAGCCGGTGTAGCCTAATGGGTCATGCCCCACATGTCAAAGGTTGCGAGTTAGAATCCAGCTATTGCTGCGTGTTCTCCATCTAAACGCTGTTCTTCAAGTAGCAGTTTACAGGAAGAAATATAAAACCTTGTTTTATTTCAGCTCGTTACAGCAAGAAATATTGTTACTGCTCATCGTTTTTTTTTTCTTATTATTATTAATGGTCAAAAATGACATGCTCTCATTCGTTAGAGCAGGTAATTTTATCACTAGTGACGCTGCAAGTCTATGTGTGTTAACCGCACAGATGGGTCATGCACATAGTTCAGGTACTGCTCTGAAGCCACAGAGAACTCCTGGTCACTGAGCAGATGCAGCTGATGAGACAATACTCAGCTGCAGTCAGCCAGCTGGGTCGACGACGAATAGAGCATATCATTTTTGTACTACAACGTCCCTTTAAGCAGAGAAGCTCTACAGTACATTGTAATGGTATTTTTTGCCCTTAACGAGAAGGAGGTGGCCTTAATCAAAGGGAAGATGACGCCGTTTTAGCATGCTGGATCATGTATATTGCTAAGACAGTTCTGCAAAGGGCCTAGCCTATGCACTTACATTTCAGATGCATCCAGCTAGCAACCAATGCCGATGTGGAATAGAAAGGTGGGCGGAAATTTAGCACGGAGAGAGACTGTTATGCCACCTGTTCCTCTTCCCCACAAGACCTCATTAAGCCAGAGCATGTTCCCTCCTCTGCACCCGGAGAAGCTCTGCAGAAGCAACAACAGCAGCAGCTTTTAAGAGATCTTTACAAAGGAAACTGGGATTTTGGCCTCTACTCCCTATGTAATCAAATGCACGATTTGCTGTTGGGGAACTACTGATTTAACATGAACCTTCTGTTGGCAACGTTTGCACACTTGAAGCCATGTCCATGCCATGTATCCAGAAAAGCATCAGCAAGGGGAAATACTTCTGTGAGAAGTCTTTGTGTCCCATCTCCGCAGCAGTGCAAGGAGAGACTCTGGCTTCATTGTGACCCAGGATCTTTGCCTTGAAGGCTTACAGAGCATCCCAGCTTCGCCGCACCAAGGCATTCTTCTAGCTCTAATAAAAACAATCTCATTGATAGGCCTTGCACTCCCTTGCTTTCACTTGTGGAGAGAGAAAAAGACACACACACACACAGAAACAAAGGCCACGAGAGCACTGAAACTGTATCCAGTCTGGGAGCGCTTTCAATATTCTTTCCCTTATAGCCCACAAAAGGCCAATGTCACCCAATTCATGGACGCATTAGGGCTTCAAGCATTTCAAAAGTAGGAGGAGCTTAAGTCCCTAGAAATGATAGAACCAATCATCATATCTATAAAACTCTCTCCACCTATTTTGCTTCCAATAGGCCACAACAAGACCAATTCCCATTTCTTCTCCACATCCCAGTCCCCCTTTTTCTTATCCCGACAGTCCCCATTTTTTCCCCCCAGCCAGACCCCTCTCACTCCACATCCTATCTTAGCCCCGCCCCTTTACATTCTAATGTTCCTATCGAGGCCATGACCCCCCCTTTTCTGGACCCACCCACTACATTACTCCCAGCTCAGCCTCCCCCGATTTGCCTATCTTAGCCCCGCCCCTTTACATTCTAATGTTCCTATCTTTACCATGACCCCTCCCCCTTTTCTGGACCCACTACCACCCCACTATTCCCAGCTCAGCCTCTCCCCCTTTGCCTATCTTAGCCCCGCCCCTTTACATTCTAATGTTCCTATCTTAGGCCATGACCCCTCCCCCTTTTCTGGACCCACTACCACCCACCATTATCCCAGCTCAGCCTCCTCCCCCTTTGTCTATCTTAGTCCCACCCCTTTACATTCTAATGTTCCTATCTTTACCATGACCCCTCCCCCTTTTCTGGACCCACTACCGCCCCACCCCATTATTCCCAGCTCAGCCTCCTCCCCCTTTGTCTATCTTAGTCCCGCCCCTTTACATTCTAATGTTCCTATCTTTACCATGACCCCTCCCCCTTTTCTGGACCCACTACCGCCCCACCCCATTATTCCCAGCTCAGCCTCTTCCCCATTTGTCTATCTTAGTCCCGCCCCTTTACATTCTAATGTTCCTATCTTTACCATGACCCCTCCCCCTTTTCTGGACCCACTACCGCCCCACCCCATTATTCCCAGCTCAGCCTCCTCCCCCTTTGTCTATCTTAGTCCCACCCCTTTACATTCTAATGTTCCTATCTTTACCATGACCCCTCCCCCTTTTCTGGACCCACTACCACCCCACCCCATTATTCCCAGCTCAACATTCTCCCCCTTTGCCTATCTTAGCCCCGCCCCTTTACATTCTAATGTTCCTATCTAGACTTTACACCTCCACCCATATAGCTGCTGGAGTCCCATACTTTTACTTGGCAGATTTCGGTCACCCCATATACTGATATGGAAGGGGGGATAGGATCCCACTTTCTATAGCCCTAGATATTGCTGGAGCCTCCATTATACTCAAATTTCGCTCATCCCATTGGGATTCAATTTAAGCAGCCCACTTTCCCACGGGAATATTTGGAAGGCACAGGGAGGATTCGAACCCGAGGCTTTGTGCTCCCTAGGCACTTTACTTACCACTGCTCCACAGCAGCTGTATACTTGTGGCAGTGTACATTTTCACTCAATCCATCAAAATCCCTGGTGGCCTGGTGGGTAAGCAAGCAGTCTGCCAGATGGAAGGCCAGCAGTTTGAATCCAGCCGCGGTCGCCATGTTTTTGTATGTTTCCGGTCCTTCTAATACAGCCAAAATTTTGACAATGACTGCTCTTGTTTTACAAACTTTATTCTATTTCTTAAAGCAAACCATCCCTTATGCGCTCCCTAGGCGCTTTACTTACCACTGCTGCACAGCAGCTGTATACTTGTGGCAGTGTACATTTTCACTCAATCCATCAAAATCCCCGGTGGCTTAGTGGGTAAGCAAGCAGCCTACCAGATGGCAGGCCAGCAGTTTGAATCCAGCCGCAGTTGCCATGTTTTTGTAAGTTTCCGGTCCTTCTAGTACAGCCAAAATTTTGACAATAACTGCTCTTGTTTTACAAACTTGATTCTATTTTATTTCTTAAAGCAAACCATCCCTTATGCGCTCCCTAGGTGCTTTACTTACCACTGCTGCACAGCAGCTGTATACTTGTGGCAGTGTACATTTTCTCTCAATCCATTACAATCCCTGGTGGCTTAGTGGGTAAGCAAGCGGCCTACCAGATGGATGGCCAGCAGTTTGAATCCAGCCGCTGTTGCAATGTTTTTGTTTTTTTCCGGTCCTTCTAGTACAGCCAAAATTTTGACAATGACTGCTCTTGTTTTACAAACTTTATTCTATTTTATTTCTTAAAGCAAACCACCCTTATGCGCTCCCTAGGCGCTTTACTTACCACTGCTGCACAGCAGCTGTATACTTGTGGTAGTGTACATTTTCACTCAATCCATCAAAATCCCCAGTGGCTTGGTGGGTAAAGCAAGCAGCCTACCAGGTGGCAGGCCAGCAGTTTGAATCCAGCCGCGGTCGCCATGTTTTTGTATGTTTCCGGTCCTTCTAGTACAGCCAAAATTTTGACAATGACTGCTCTTGTTTTACAAACTTTATTCTATTTTATTTCTTAAAGCAAACCATCCCTTATGCGCTCCCTAGGCGCTTTACTTACCACTGCTCCACAGCAGCTGTATACTTGTGGCAGTGTACATTTTCACTCAATCCATCAAATTCCTCAGTGGCTTAGTGGGTAAGCAAGCAGCCTACCAGATGGAAGGCCAGCAGTTTGAATCCAGCCGCGGTCACCATGTTTTTGTATGTTTCCGGTCCTTCTAGTACAGCCAAAATTTTGACAATGACTGCTCTTGTTTTACAAACTTTATTCTATTTTATTTCTTAAAGCAAACCATCCCTTATGCGCTCCCTAGGAGCTTTACTTACCACTGCTGCACAGCAGCTGTATACTTGTGGCAGTGTACATTTTCGTTCAATCTCCATCAAAATACCTAGTGGCTTAGCAGGTAAGCAAGTAGCCTACCAGATGGAAGACCAGCAGTTTGAACCCAGCCGCTGTCACCAAGGAGAAGGTAGAAAGTGCTGCTACCCCAAGCAGAATGTACATTCAATAGCATTTGACAATTAACCAGTTAACCTTTTTGTTGCAAAGATTATTCTATTTTATTTCTTAAAGCAAGTCATCTCCTCCTTACTATGTATTAAAGGAACATGAAACCCAAATGTTTATCTTTCACGCTTCAGATAGAGCATGCAATTTGAAACAACTTTCCAATGAACTTCTATTCTCTTGTTTGTTTTGTTCTCTTGATATCCTTTGTTGAAAAGCACACCTAGGTAGGCTAAGCAGCTGCTGATTGGTGGCTGCATACATATGCCTCATGTTATTGGCTCACCCATGTGCATTGCTATTTCTTCAACAAAGGATAGAAAGAGAATGATGCAAATTACATAATAGAAGTAAATTGTAGAGTTGTTTAAAATTGAAGATTCTATCTGAATCATGAAAAAGGAAAAAAAAAGAAGCAGAAGAAGAAAAATGGGGTTTCATGTCCCTTTATCTTTTTTCTTGGATTAATGGACTACAACTGTAAAGATAATGGGTACTGGCCCTTCCCCACTAGCCGCAAGTCTGCTGGTTCAGTCTAGTGGTTAGCTCAGCGGCTACACTGGCGGGAGTTTGAATCCCTCTGTGGTTGCTGCAAATTCTTATTGCATGGCCTTAAGTTGCGTTTTATAATCAGCAATCCAAAGTTTATTTTAATTTGCAAATCCTACTCTGTTTTCATAACGTACAGCAAGTCATCTATTTTCTACTTAAGCATGATTTTCTTGGGTCAACGAGCTAAATTTGTGAAATGAATGAGTACTTCCCCTGTATGCCATCAGAAGGGTCAACCAGAGTAGCTGTGTGGCTGTCATCGTCGCCTAACAGCCCTTAAATTGGGAGCTTGAGTCCCGCTGTGGGATTAGTGGTCTAAAACTGTAAACATAATGGGTTCTAGGCCTGTTCAGCACACACCAAGCCAGCCGGTGTAGCCTAATGGGTCATGCCCCACATGTCAAAGGTTGCGAGTTAGAATCCAGCTATTGCTGCGTGTTCTCCATCTAAACGCTGTTCTTCAAGTAGCAGTTTACAGGAAGAAATATAAAACCTTGTTTTATTTCAGCTCGTTACAGCAAGAAATATTGTTACTGCTCATCGTTTTTTTTTTCTTATTATTATTAATGGTCAAAAATGACATGCTCTCATTCGTTAGAGCAGGTAATTTTATCACTAGTGACGCTGCAAGTCTATGTGTGTTAACCGCACAGATGGGTCATGCACATAGTTCAGGTACTGCTCTGAAGCCACAGAGAACTCCTGGTCACTGAGCAGATGCAGCTGATGAGACAATACTCAGCTGCAGTCAGCCAGCTGGGTCGACGACGAATAGAGCATATCATTTTTGTACTACAACGTCCCTTTAAGCAGAGAAGCTCTACAGTACATTGTAATGGTATTTTTTGCCCTTAACGAGAAGGAGGTGGCCTTAATCAAAGGGAAGATGACGCCGTTTTAGCATGCTGGATCATGTATATTGCTAAGACAGTTCTGCAAAGGGCCTAGCCTATGCACTTACATTTCAGATGCATCCAGCTAGCAACCAATGCCGATGTGGAATAGAAAGGTGGGCGGAAATTTAGCACGGAGAGAGACTGTTATGCCACCTGTTCCTCTTCCCCACAAGACCTCATTAAGCCAGAGCATGTTCCCTCCTCTGCACCCGGAGAAGCTCTGCAGAAGCAACAACAGCAGCAACTTTTAAGAGATCTTTACAAAGGAAACTGGGATTTTGGCCTCTACTCCCTATGTAATCAAATGCACGATTTGCTGTTGGGGAACTACTGATTTAACATGAACCTTCTGTTGGCAACGTTTGCACACTTGAAGCCATGTCCATGCCATGTATCCAGAAAAGCATCAGCAAGGGGAAATACTTCTGTGAGAAGTCTTTGTGTCCCATCTCCGCAGCAGTGCAAGGAGAGACTCTGGCTTCATTGTGACCCAGGATCTTTGCCTTGAAGGCTTACAGAGCATCCCAGCTTCGCCGCACCAAGGCATTCTTCTAGCTCTAATAAAAACAATCTCATTGATAGGCCTTACACTCCCTTGCTTTCACTTGTGGAGAGAGAAAAAGACACACACACACACAGAAACAAAGGCCACGAGAGCACTGAAACTGTATCCAGTCTGGGAGCGCTTTCAATATTCTTTCCCTTATAGCCCACAAAAGGCCAATGTCACCCAATTCATGGACGCATTAGGGCTTCAAGCATTTTAAAAGTAGATAATTTGATAAGTGGGAGGAGCTTAAGTCCCTAGAAAAGATAGAAACAATTATCATATCTATAAAACTTACTCTGCCTATTTCTCTTCCATTACACTAAACTGTTGATTTTACCTTATTACCTAAACCATTTTGGAAGGTTATAAATTGCAGTATGTTACCTACTTTACTTTTCCCTTTATTTGTTGTACATTTGATGGTTAGCAGGTTACTTTTGCTCTATAGATGGTCATGATATTCCTGAAAAGCAGAAAATAAAATTGCCAATATATTGACATTAAATATTTTTTTTTAGATACAGCAAGAAATATGAAAGTGTTTTGTGTCCAATTTTTTAAAAATATTTTCATACCAAGTAAACCACAGATATGAGTACACTTTATGTCTTTATGCATATACAGTATCTCAATATCCATATAAAATTATGCAGAAATTCTTATAATATGTTCTACTTATTGTTTTAATACTTATTTTTCACATTGAAAGAAATCTACACAAAAAGGGCTTGCAGATGATTGTTGCATTACTGACCTAAACTAACCTTAAAAGGAGGTTAAGCACATAGGTTTAGTCAGAACTCGGAGTAAGATTGCTAACTGTACTGCACAAAAGTACTGACTGATAAAGAGATCCAGCTGTCTACAGTCTTTTTCATTACTTTCACGTTATAAATGACAGATGTATTATTCTCCCTGTAGTTATTAGTAACCGCAGCGCCATCTATTGGTCTTATCATTACTTAAGTAACCACAGTGCCATCTATTGGTCATAGCGTTACCTCAATAACCGCAGCGCCATCTATTGGTCATAGCATTACCTCAGTAACCGCAGTGCCATCTATTGGTCATCATGTTATCTCAGTAACCGTAGAGCCATCTATTTATTGGTCATAGCATTACCTCAGTAACCGCAGCGCCATCTATTGGTCATAGCTTTACCTCAGTAACTGCAGTGCCATCCATTGGTCATAGCATTACCTCAGTAACCGCAGTGCCATCTATTGGTCATATCTATTGGTCATAGTGTTATCTCAGTAACCGCAGCGCCATCTATTGGTCATAGCATTAAACTAGCTTTAATATTTACGTTATAAAAACTCTATCCCTTTATTTTTTTACCTTTTTATAAATATTATATAAAGTTAGAGATTTAGTTCATATACACCAATATATGTAATGTAAATAATAACACTTTTAGCTTGGTTACACTTTTTTTTTTTTAAATATAATTTTTTAATGTAATTATTTACATTAGATATGTTATCTTGGCCAGTCTCTTGCTGCAGCTGGATCCCCCTCTCTGTTTGGAGACTCAGAGGAGGAATGCTTCTCTGCAGGAGAGAGCCGTGTTGCAAGTGAAGAATGGATTGTCAACCCCTGTCATGCTCCTTGTAGGATCAGGTTCAGGTGATTGGAGCTGTTGTGCACAGGTGTAAGGTCTCTGGCTAAAATTGTGTGGTGTCTGCGGGAGTCTTTCCTTTTAGGCATAATGAATGGTCATGATATTCCTGAAAGCAGAAAATAAAATTGCCAATATATTGACATTAAATAATTATTTTAGATACAGCAAGAAATATGAAAGTGTTTTTGTGTCCTATTTTTTAAAGTATTTTTATACCAAGTAAACCACAGATATGAGTACACTCTATGTCTTTATGCATGTACAGTATCTCAATATCCATATAAAATTATGCAGAAATTCTTCTTATTATTTTTCACATTGAAAGAAATCTACACAAAAAGGGCTTGCAGATGATTGTTGCATTACTGACCTAAACTAACCTTTAAAGGAGGTTAAGCACATAGGTTTAGTCAGAACTTGGGGTAAGATTGCTAACTGTACTGCACAAAAGTACTGATTGATAAAGAGATCCAGCTGTCTACAGTCTTTTTCATTACTTTCATGTTATATTGGACAGATGTATTATTCTCCCTGTAGTTATTAGTTACCACAGTGCCATCTATTGGTCATAGCATTACCTCAGTAACCACAGTGCCATCTATTGTAGGGGGACCAGACGTCCCTGATTTTAGGGGACAGTCCCCGGATTGAGGAGACTGTCCCCAGGAAAATTATGTCCCCGGCTCCTGTTGTGTGTAAATGTATGCTTGTGTATATGTATGCTTGTATGTGTGTGTATGTGCATGTGTGTATATGTATATTTGTGTGTGTATATATGTATCCTTGTTTGTGTATGTGTGTATTTGTATGCTTGTGTGTGTGCATATCATATGTATGCTTGTGTGTGTGTATGTGTGTATTTGTATGCGTGTGTGTGTATGTGTATATATGTACGCTTGTGTGTGTAAGTGTTTGTGCATGCATGTATATGTATGCTTGTGTGTGTATGTGTATATATGTACGCTTGTGTGTGTAAGTGTTTGTGCATGCATGTATATGTATGCTTGTGTGTGTATGTGTATATATGTATGCTTGTGTGTGTGTATGTGTATATATGTATGTTTGTGTATGTGTATTTGTGTAAATGTATGCATGTGTGTGTGTGTGTATGTATGTGCATGTGTGTATTTGTATGCTTGTGTTTATATATGTATGCTTGTATGTGTGTATATGTGCATGTGTGTATATGTATATTTGTGTGTATATATATGTATGCTTGTTTGTATATGAGTATGTGTGTAAATGTATGCTTGTGTGTGTGTATATGTATGTGAATGTGTGTATATGTATGCTTGTGTGTGTTTATATATGTATGCTTGTATGTGTGTGTATGTGCATGTGTGTATATGTATGCTTGTGTGTGTATGTGCATGTATGTATATGTATGCTTGTGTGTATGTGCATGTGTGTATATGTATATTTGTGTGTGTATATATGTATGCTTGTTTGTATATGAGTATGTGTGTATATGTATGCTTGTGTGTATGTGTATTTGTATGCTTGTGTGTGTGCATATGTATGCTTGTGTGTGTGTATGTGTGTATTTGTATGCTTGTGTGTGTATGTGTATATATGTATGTGTGTGTGTGTATGTAAGTGTATGTGCATGCATGTATATGTATGCTTGTGTGTGTGTATGTGTATATATGTATGCTTGTGTATTTGTGTAAATGTATGCTTGTTTGTGTGTATGTGTATATATGTATGCTTGTGTGTGTATGTGTATATATGTATGCTTGTGTATTTGTGTAAATGTATGCTTGTGTGTGTGTATATGTATGTGCATGTGTGTATATGTATGCTTGTATGTGTTTATATATGTATGCTTGTATGTGTGTATGTGCATGTGTGTATATGTATGCTTGTGTGTGTATGTGTATATATGTATGTTTGTTAGTGTATGTGTATATATGTTTGCTTGTGTGTGTGTATGTGCATGTGTGTAAATGTATGCTTGAGTGTGTGTGCATGTGTGTATATGTATGCTTGTGTGTGTATATATGTATGCTTGTATGTGTGTGTGTATATATGTATGCTTGTATGTGTGTGTATGTGTATGTGTGTATATGTATGCTTGTGTGTGTATGTATGTATATGTATGCTTGTGTGTGTGTATGTATGCTTGTATGTGTGTGTATGTGCATGTGTGTATATGTATGCTTGTGTGTGTGTATGTGCATGTGTGTATATGTATGCTTGTGTGTGTGTATGTGCATGTATGTATATATATGCTTGTGTGTATGTGCATGTGTGTATATGTATATTTGTGTGTGTATATATGTATGCTTGTTTGTATATGAGTATGTGTGTATATGTATGCTTGTGTGTGTATGTGTGTATTTGTATGCTTGTGTGTGTGTGTATGTGTATGCTTGTGTGTTTGTGAATGTGTATATATGTATGCTTGTATGTGTGTGTATGTGCATGTGTGTATATATATGCTTGTGTGTTTTTGTGTGTTTATGTATGCTTGTGTGTTTGTATATGTGCATGTGAGTATTTGTATGCTTGTGTGTATTTGTATGCTTGTGAGTGTATGTGTATATATGTATGCTTGTGTGTGTAAGTGTATGTGCATGCATGTATATGTATGCTTGTGTGTGTATGTGTATATATGTATGCTTGTGTATGTGTATATATGTATGCTTCTATGTGTGTGTATATGTATGCTTGTATGTGTGTATATGTGCATGTGTGTATATGTAGTCTTGTGTGTGTATGTGTGTATATGAATGCTTGTGTGTGTATGTGTATGTGTGTATATGTATGCTTGTATGTGTGTATGTGTGTATATGTATGCTTGTATGTGTGTATATGTATGCTTGTATGTGTGTGCATGTGTGTATATGTATGCTTGTGTGTGTGTGCGTGTGTGTGTGTATATGTAGACTTGTGTGTGTGTGTATGTGTGTACATGAATGCTTGTGTGTGTGTGTGTGTGTGTGTATGTATGTGTATGTATGTATATGTATGCTTGTATGTGTGTGTATATGTATGCTTGTATGTGTGTATGTGTGTATATGAATGCTTGTGTGTGTGTATGTGTATATGTATGCTTGTGCGTGTGTGTATGTGTGTATATGAATGCTTGTGTGTGTATGTGTATGTATGTATATGTATGCTTGTATGTGTGTGTGTGTGTGTATGTGTGTATATGTATGCTTGTATGTGTGTATATGTATGCTTGTATGTGTGTATATGCATGCTTGTGTGTGTGTGCGTGTGTATGTGCATGTGTGTATATGTAGACTTGTGTGCGTGTATGTGTGTACATGAATGCTTGTGTGTGTGTGTGTGTGTGTATGTATGTGTATGTGTGTATATGTATGCTTGTATGTGTGTGTATGTGTGTATATGTATGCTTGTATGTGTGTGTATATGTATGCTTGTATGTGAGACAGTGGAGGGCAGCATAGCCCAGAACGACCATAATAATTAAGGCCCTTAGGAGTGTGCTGCTGTGAAGTTGCAACAATGTTGCATTAGTGAGGGTGGGGTTTAGCTTACCTTTAAGTAGTCAGCTCCCAAGGCCCAAACCCTCTTTTCCAGCTCGTCTTCACAGCGTCAGGATCATCTGTCAGGATTCCTGTGGAAGAAGATGTCGGAATTAGATGAGCTGATGATCGATGAGTTTGATTCAGGAGAAGATGTGGTGCAGCCTTCCCCCCCTTGCCCGGTGAGTCGTCCCCCAGGGTCTAGCCTGTATCCTGAGGTTATGGTTGTCTCCCCCTCTCCCACCCCTCCTTTAATTCCCCCTCCAGTGGTAGAAGTGGGTCCCCAGGTAGCAGAGGGGGTTGTGGTAGGTGAGCAGGGCTCTGTTCCCAGTGCGAGTGGTGGCGGGGGTGAGGCCTTACCTGAACCGGTCACTCTTACCGGTGAGGCGGTCTCCATGGCGGTGGCGCTGCTTCAATCTTTGGCAGCGGTGCTTTCCGGCGGGGAGTCGGCATCCCAGGGAGGTCCTCCAGCTTCGGTTCGTGCGTCGGCGGCCACGCGGGTATCCATGGTGACGTCACGTCCGGGAACGCCATTCCGGAATCCAGAGGCAAGCGGGCAGCATCGTTGTCTCCGCCGGGGTACACAGGTAAGAGAGGGGTACCCCGGGGGGGGGGGGGCGACGCCCGCGGGGGGGTGCGCAGCGAGGCTCAGTTACTCAGCGCCCGCGTGGGGACACTGATTTGGCGGCCATTGAAAGGGGTAGAAGGTTGCATGAGAGATCTCATGAGCAGGCCGCAAGCCTGACCGGGGGTATGATAGCACTTGATGGTGCTCCGATCAGGGCAAATGGTGTGTCTGAGGGGCAAGTAGTTTCTGAGGGGCAAGTAGCAAGGGCACATTCGCCCGGAAGGGCCCAGATTGGGGAAACAGGCGTTAATGAGCAGGCCGCAGGCCTGACGGGGAATATGCCTACTGCGCAACAAGTCGCAGGGCCTCAGGCCGCAATCACGCAGGCTGGGGGCAAGCATCGGCCCGCGAATACATCGCGGCCTAGCAGACGCCGTAGTACTGCGTCACGCAGCAAACGTAGCGCCCGACAGGGTGCGCGGGCGGTGCCCGCGGGTGTGGCCCTCAGCAGGGCTCCCTCAGGCGTTGTTACTAGGGCTTCAGCAAAGAAAGGCCCAGTTATCACGCCCAGTCTATGTCAGGGCGCGCAGGCTGCAACTGAACAGAACAGACAAGTGCAGTTTGCTAATGCAGTGATGAATGTGCGTATGGCTGATATGGTTGATGATGGTATCGTGGAGTGTGGCAGTGATCACAGGAGCCCCAGTCCCTTAGGGTCCCGTGGTAATGTGGTTGGTGGGCCTTCGTCCCCTTCCCTGGGTACTCCTCTTTCGCATTTTTCTCCACAGATCATTATGGAACCCAGAACTGCATTACTGCCACTCCAGGCCACCCCCAGTGCCGTTGAGAGGGAGCCACAGTCTCGGGAACAGCCATCCACTTCTTCTGGTCCTGTCCCGGTGCAACGCCTCTTGGGAGCTGGTAAGCACACTATTACTTTTGAACGTAGTGTTTTAAGCTCATCCTCGGATGATTCAGGTTCTGAAAGTGATAGATCCCTGGGGTTGGAAGCGAAAGGGCAAAAAAGAATGTATAGGATGGTGAAATGGTTAGTGGAAGAAAGGAAGGCTATGGGTCTCCCCCTCCCCCCTGGTTCATCCCGCATGGAACCCACTGTTCCTATGCTGACACCTCCTGCGTCAACAGACTTAGTTAACCCGGTTATGGGGAACAGGCGCAGGGCAGCTGTACATGGGGACACTGACACATGGCCTGCGTTTAGTCTACATGAACATCTCAAATCTAAGATGGTTCGGCGCATTCAGGGTGGGAGGTATGTGCACATGTTTGAGCTTTCTGCGGAGGCTTATCGTCAAAAAGAAATGGCGGATGATGGCACGGGCCCGAAAAAATTTAAACGTCCTGATTCCTATGAGGAATGGCGCAAGTGCTTTAGGGTTTATGCGTCCTGTTATATCTCTAAATTTCCCGATCAAGCTTTGAACATCCTGAAATATCAGGATTCCATTGAAACAGTGTACGAGAAGTACAGGGAGGGAGCTTGGCGGGACTACGACGCTGCCTTCCGTAGGAAGATGGTTGGGAACCCTCTTCTTACTTTCGGTGACGTTGATTCGCGTTTGTGGGCGCAATTGGGTCCTGAAAAACAGGCGGCGCCTGTTATAGCGGTCGGAGCATCGGGGGGCATTAAGGCCTCGCAGCGCTCTCGACGGCGGCCCACAGGGGTGTGCTGGCGCTTCCAGGACAAATCGTGTACCAGGGGAGCGGCATGCGCATTTCGGCACGCGTGCAAAACCTGCGGTGGCGGCCACTCGGGGTCCGAGTGTACCAGAACCCAGGACGCGGGTCATTCCCAGGAGAGACCAGCAGCCGGCTCCAAACCTTTCCCTGTTGGAAAGGGCGGCCACACCTCTGAAGGTGGCCGTAATTGAGAAATGGCTGCTGCTATACCCGTTTAAGGAGGCCGCCTTGCTGCTTAGAGGCGGTCTGCGGTCGGGATTTGTTATCCCAGTCGGATCGCACGTGGAGGGTTCCTCGTCACGCAGGAACCTAAAATCCGCATATCAGTTTCCTGGGGTTTTGCGGGATAAACTGAATAAAGAAATTGGGCTGGGTCGTATGGCAGGTCCATTTGAGGAGATTCCCCTCCCAGGGCTGGTTGTTTCACCTTTGGGGGTAGTCCCAAAAAAGGAGCCGGGTAAATTCCGGCTCATCCAACATCTGTCCTTCCCGAAGGGTCGTTCGGTGAATGACGCCATACCCCCTGAGCTTAGCTCAGTTTTTTACCAATCATTTGATGAAGCATTGGGGCTAGTTCGCCGGGCGGGGGCCGGAGCTCTGATGGCAAAGCTGGATGTAGAATCTGCTTTTCGGCTCCTGCCTATTCACCCCTCCTCTTTTAGGCTTATGGGGTGCTATTTTGAGGGGCAGTACTACGTGGACAAATGCTTGCCCATGGGGTGCTCAATTTCGTGTGCTTACTTCGAGGCTTTCAGCTGCTTCTTGCACTGGGCCATCGCGGAGGTGGCCGGATTCGACGGCCTGGCACACTACTTGGATGATTTTCTGCTGGTTGGGCGGACAGGATCATCCGAGTGTGCTTTCTTGATGAAAGTCACCAGGGTTCTGATGGATGGAATGGGAGTTCCTCTGGCGGAGGACAAGTCCCAGGGTCCTTGCACGTGCCTTACTTTCTTGGGCATCGAAGTTGATTCGGTGGCAGGGCAGTGCCGTCTGCCACAAGAAAAAATTCAGCGCATGTTGGAGTCAGTACGCGCTATGAGAACAGAGCTGTATAGCTCCATAAAAGACCTTCAAATCCTATTGGGTTTGCTGAACTTTGCCGGCAGGATTATTCCTATGGGTAGAATATTCCTCCGCAGGCTCGAGAGGCAGCTGTGCGGAGAAAGATCGCAGACCCGGAGGTTCCGGGTGTCTGCTGAGATGGTGGAAGATCTTAAGGTCTGGGAAGAATTTCTTCTCCACTTTAACGGGATCTGCCTGTGGCGGGAGGTTGTTCCTTCTAACGCAGCGATCCAGTTGTTCACTGATGCGGCTGGGTCCCACGGGTACGGGGCTTTCTTCGCCGGGCAATGGAGCGCTGGCCCATGGCCCGCCGCGTGGATAGAAAGAGGCTTGGTCAGAAACCTATGCCTTCTTGAGCTGTTTCCCATACTGGTCGCTCTTGACATTTGGGGCGATCAGCTTCGCGACCGTGAGGTGATTTTCTGGACAGATAACATGAGCGTTGTTTATGCTGTCAACAGGCTCTCATCTAGTTCCCCTCCGGTTGTGCGGTATTTGAGACTGTTGGTGCTGAGGTGTCTGCACCTGAATATTGTGTTCCGTGCTAAGCATGTCCCGGGCGTCCAGAATAGGATTGCGGATGCGCTCTCCCGTTTTCAATGGGAAGCATTTTATGCACTGGTGCCCGATGCGGACACTAACGGATTGTCCTGTCCCACTTACTTATGGCAGGTGGCGCTGGATGGGGCCCCCTGATTGCGATGGTTCGGGCTTCTCTCGCTCCGTCTACCTGGGCTACTTATGTGAAAAACTGGACGGAGTGGATCGCTTTTTGTGACTTCAGGTGAAGTCCCTCCTGTGACGGGGCTTGCTTACCCACCAGGCCACCAGGGATTTTGATGGATTGAGTGAAAATGTACACTGCCACAAGTATACAGCTGCTGTGGAGCAGTGGTAAGTAAAGTGCCTAGGGAGCACAAAGCCTCGGGTTCGAATCCTCCCTGTGCCTTCCAAATATTCCCGTGGGAAAGTGGGCTGCTTAAATTGAATCCCAATGGGATGAGCGAAATTTGAGTATAATGGAGGCTCCAGCAATATCTAGGGCTATAGAAAGTGGGATCCTATCCCCCCTTCCATATCAGTATATGGGGTGACCGAAATCTGCCAAGTAAAAGTATGGGACTCCAGCAGCTATATGGGTGGAGGTGTAAAGTCTAGATAGGAACATTAGAATGTAAAGGGGCGGGGCTAAGATAGGCAAAGGGGGAGAATGTTGAGCTGGGAATAATGGGGTGGGGTGGTAGTGGGTCCAGAAAAGGGGGAGGGGTCATGGTAAAGATAGGAACATTAGAATGTAAAGGGGTGGGACTAAGATAGACAAAGGGGGAGGAGGCTGAGCTGGGAATAATGGGGTGGGGCGGTTGTGGGTCCAGAAAAGGGGGAGGGGTCATGGTAAAGATAGGAACATTAGAATGTAAAGGGGCGGGACTAAGATAGACAAATGGGGAAGAGGCTGAGCTGGGAATAATGGGGTGGGGCGGTAGTGGGTCCAGAAAAGGGGGAGGGGTCATGGTAAAGATAGGAACATTAGAATGTAAAGGGGCGGGACTAAGATAGACAAAGGGGGAGGAGGCTGAGCTGGGAATAATGGGGTGGGGTGGTAGTGGGTCCAGAAAAGGGGGAGGGGTCATGGTAAATATAGGAACATTAGAATGTAAAGGGGCGGGACTAAGATAGACAAATGGGGAGGAGGCTGAGCTGGGAATAATGGGGTGGGGCGGTAGTGGGTCCAGAAAAGGGGGAGGGCTCATGGTAAAGATAGGAACATTAGAATGTAAAGGGGCGGGGCTAAGATAGGCAAAGGGGGAGGAGGCTGAGCTGGGAATGGTGGGGTGGTAGTGGATCCAGAAAAGGGGGAGGTGTCATGGTAAAGATAGGAACATTAGAATGTAAAGGGGTGGGACTAAGATAGACAAAGGGGGAGGAGGCTGAGCTGGGAATAATGGGGTGGTAGTGGGTCCAGAAAAGGGGGAGGGGTCATGGTAAAGATAGGAACATTAGAATGTAAAGGGGCGGGGCTAAGATAGGCAAATCGGGGGAGGCTGAGCTGGGAGTAATGTAGTGGGTGGGTCCAGAAAAGGGGGGTCATGGCCTTGATAGGAACATTAGAATGTAAAGGGGCGGGGCTAAGATAGTTGTAGTACAAAAATGATATGCTCTATTCGTCGTCGACCCAGCTGGCTGACTGCAGCTGAGTATTGTCTCATCAGCTGCATCTGCTCAGTGACCAGGAGTTCTCTGTGGCTTCAGAGCAGTACCTGAATTATGTGCATGACCCATCTGTGCGGTTAACACACATAGACTTGCAGCGTCACTAGTGATAAAATGACCTGCTCTAACGAATGAGAGCATGTCATTTTTGACCATTAATAATAATAAGAAAAAAAAAACGATGAGCAGTAAGAATATTTCTTGCTGTAACGAGCTGAAATAAAACAAGGTTTTATATTTCTTCCTGTAAACTGCTACTTGAAGAACAGCGTTTAGATGGAGAACACGCAGCAATAGCTGGATTCTAACTCGCAACCTTTGACATGTGGGGCATGACCCATTAGGCTACACCGGCTGGCTTGGTGTGTGCTGAACAGGCCTAGAACCCATTATGTTTACAGTTTTAGACCACTAATCCCACAGCGGGACTCAAGCTCCCAATTTAAGGGCTGTTAGGCGACGATGACAGCCACACAGCTACTCTGGTTGACCCTTCTGATGGCATACAGGGGAAGTACTCATTCATTTCACAGAGTAGGATTTGCAAATTAAAATAAACTTTGGATTGCTGATTATAAAACGCAACTTAAGGCCATGCAATAAGAATTTGCAGCAACCACAGAGGGATTCAAACTCCCGCCAGTGTAGCCGCTGAGCTAACCACTAGACTGAACCAGCAGACTTGCGGCTAGTGGGGAAGGGCCAGTACCCATTATCTTTACAGTTGTAGTCCATTAATCCAAGAAAAAAGATAAAGGGACATGAAACCCCATTTTTCTTCTTCTGCTTCTTTTTTTTTTCCTTTTTCATGATTCAGATAGAATCTTCAATTTTAAACAACTCTACAATTTACTTCTATTATGTAATTTGCATCATTCTCTTTCTATCCTTTGTTGAAGAAATAGCAATGCACATGGGTGAGCCAATAACATGAGGCATATGTATGCAGCCACCAATCAGCAGCTGCTTAGCCTACCTAGGTGTGCTTTTCAACAAAGGATATCAAGAGAACAAAACAAACAAGAGAATAGAAGTTCATTGGAAAGTTGTTTCAAATTGCATGCTCTATCTGAAGCGTGAAAGATAAACATTTGGGTTTCATGTTCCTTTAATACATAGTAAGGAGGAGATGACTTGCTTTAAGAAATAAAATAGAATAATCTTTGCAAGAAAAAGGTTAACAGGTTGATTGTCAAATGCTATTGAATGTACATTCTGCTTGGGGTAGCAGCACTTTCTACCTTCTCCTTGGTGACAGCGGCTAGATTCAAACTGCTGGTCTTCCATCTGGTAGGCTACTTGCTTACCTGCTAAGCCACCAGGTATTTTGATGGAGATTGAGCGAAAATGTACACTGCCACAAGTATACAGCTGCTGTGCAGCAGTGGTAAGTAAAGCTCCTAGGGAGCGCATAAGGGATGGTTTGCTTTAAGAAATAAAATAGAATAAAGTTTGTAAAACAAGAGCAGTCATTGTCAAAATTTTGGCTGTACTAGAAGGACCAGAAAGATGGTGATCGCGGCTGGATTCAAACTGCTTGCCTTCCATCTGGTAGGCTGCTTGCTTACCCACTAAGCCACTGAGGCATTTGATGGATTGAGTGAAAATGTACACTGCCACAAGTATACAGCTGCTGTGGAGCAGTGGTAAGTAAAGCGCCTAGGGAGCGCATAAGGGATGGTTTGCTTTAAGAAATAAAATAGAATAAAGTTTGTAAAACAAGAGCAGTCATTGTCAAAATTTTGGCTGTACTAGACGGACCGGAAACATACAAAAACATGGCGACCGCGGCTGGATTCAAACTGCTGGCCTGCCATCTGGTAGGCTGCTTGCTTTACCCACCAAGCCACTGGGGATTTTGATGGATTGAGTGAAAATGTACACTACCACAAGTATACGGCTGCTGTGGAGCAGTGGTAAGTAAAGCGCCTAGGGAGCGCATAAGGGTGGTTTGCTTTAAGAAATAAAATAGAATAAAGTTTGTAAAACAAGAGCAGTCATTGTCAAAATTTTGGCTGTACTAGAAGGACCGGAAAAAAACAAAAACATTGCAACAGCGGCTGGATTCAAACTGCTGGCCATCCATCTGGTAGGCCGCTTGCTTAACCACTAAGCCACCAGGGATTGTAATGGATTGAGAGAAAATGTACACTGCCACAAGTATACAGCTGCTGTGCAGCAGTGGTAAGTAAAGCACCTAGGGAGCGCATAAGGGATGGTTTGCTTTAAGAAATAAAATAGAATAAAGTTTGTAAAACAAGAGCAGTTATTGTCAAAATTTTGGCTGTACTAGAAGGACCGGAAACATACAAAAACATGGTGACCGCTACTGGATTCAAACTGCTGGCCTGCCATCTGGTAGGCTGCTTGCTTACCCACCAAGCCACCGGGGATTTTGATGCATTGAGTGAAAATGTACACTGACACAAGTATACAGCTGCTGTGCAGCAGTGGTAAGTAAAGCGCCTAGGGAGTGCATAAGGGATGGTTTGCTTTAAGAAATAGAATAAAGTTTGTAAAACAAGAGCAGTCATTGTCAAAATTTTGGCTGTATTAGAAGGACCGGAAACATACAAAAACATGGCGACCGCGGCTGGATTCAAACCGCTGGCCTTCCATCTGGCAGACTGCTTGCTTACCCACCAGGCCACCAGGGATTTTGATGGATTGAGTGAAAATGTACACTGCCACAAGTATACAGCTGCTGTGGAGCAGTGGTAAGTAAAGTGCCTAGGGAGCACAAAGCCTCGGGTTCGAATCCTCCCTGTGCCTTCCAAATATTCCCGTGGGAAAGTGGGCTGCTTAAATTGAATCCCAATGGGATGAGCGAAATTTGAGTATAATGGAGGCTCCAGCAATATCTAGGGCTATAGAAAGTGGGATCCTATCCCCCCTTCCATATCAGTATATGGGGTGACCGAAATCTGCCAAGTAAAAGTATGGGACTCCAGCAGCTATATGGGTGGAGGTGTAAAGTCTAGATAGGAACATTAGAATGTAAAGGGGCGGGGCTAAGATAGGCAAAGGGGGAGGAGGCTGAGCTGGGAATAATGGGGTGGGGCGGTAGTGGGTCCAGAAAAGGGGGAGGGGTCATGGTAA
Organism: Bombina bombina; assembly: GCF_027579735.1. Taxonomy (NCBI): domain Eukaryota; kingdom Metazoa; phylum Chordata; class Amphibia; order Anura; family Bombinatoridae; genus Bombina; species Bombina bombina. The sequence goes on along the minus strand of NC_069504.1, from coordinate 334,000,990 downwards.
AGATAGGGACATTAGAATGTAAAGGGGTGGGACTAAGATAGACAAAGGGGGAGGAGGCTGAGCTGGGAATAATGGGGTGGGGTGGTAGTGGGTCCAGAAAAGGGGGAGGGGTCATGGTAAAGATAGGAACATTAGAATGTAAAGGGGCGGGACTAAGATAGACAAATGGGGAAGAGGCTGAGCTGGGAATAATGGGGTGGGGCGGTAGTGGGTCCAGAAAAGGGGGAGGGGTCATGGTAAAGATAGGAACATTAGAATGTAAAGGGGCGGGACTAAGATAGACAAAGGGGGAGGAGGCTGAGCTGGGAATAATGGGGTGGGGCGGTAGTGGGTCCAGAAAAGGGGGAGGGGTCATGGTAAATATAGGAACATTAGAATGTAAAGGGGCGGGACTAAGATAGACAAATGGGGAGGAGGCTGAGCTGGGAATAATGGGGTGGGGCGGTAGTGGGTCCAGAAAAGGGGGAGGGGTCATGGTAAAGATAGGAACATTAGAATGTAAAGGGGTGGGACTAAGATAGACAAAGGGGAGGAGGCTGAGCTGTTAATAATGGGGTGGTAGTGGGTGAAGAAAAGGGGGAGGGGTCATGGCCTAGATAGGAAAATTAGAATGTAAAGGGGCGGGGCTAAGATAGGCAAATCGGGGGAGGCTGAGCTGGGAGTAGTGGGTGGGTCCAGAAAAGGGGGAGGGGTCATGGTAAAGATAGGAACATTAGAATGTAAAGGGGCGGGGCTAAGATAGGCAAATCGGGGGAGGCTGAGCTGGGAGTAATGTAGTGGGTGGGTCCAGAAAAGGGGGGGTCATGGCCTCGATAGGAACATTAGAATGTAAAGGGGCGGGGCTAAGATAGGATGTGGAGTGAGAGGGGTCTGGCTGGGGGGAAAAAATGGGGACTGTCGGGATAAGAAAAAGGGGGACTGGGATGTGGAGAAGAAATGGGAATTGGTCTTGTTGTGGCCTATTGGAAGCAAAATAGGTGGAGAGAGTTTTATAGATATGATGATTGGTTCTATCATTTCTAGGGACTTAAGCTCCTCCTACTTTTGAAATGCTTGAAGCCCTAATGCGTCCATGAATTGGGTGACATTGGCCTTTTGTGGGCTATAAGGGAAAGAATATTGAAAGCGCTCCCAGACTGGATACAGTTTCAGTGCTCTCGTGGCCTTTGTTTCTGTGTGTGTGTGTGTCTTTTTCTCTCTCCACAAGTGAAAGCAAGGGAGTGCAAGGCCTATCAATGAGATTGTTTTTATTAGAGCTAGAAGAATGCCTTGGTGCGGCGAAGCTGGGATGCTCTGTAAGCCTTAAAGGCAAAGATCCTGGGGCACAATGAAGCCAGAGTCTCTCCTTGCACTGCTGCGGAGATGGGACACAAAGACTTCTCACAGAAGTATTTCCCCTTGCTGATGCTTTTCTGGATACATGGCATGGACATGGCTTCAAGTGTGCAAACGTTGCCAACAGAAGGTTCATGTTAAATCAGTAGTTCCCCAACAGCAAATCGTGCATTTGATTACATAGGGAGTAGAGGCCAAAATCCCAGTTTCCTTTGTAAAGATCTCTTAAAAGCTGCTGCTGTTGTTGCTTCTGCAGAGCTTCTCCGGGTGCAGAGGAGGGAACATGCTCTCCGTGCTAAATTTCCGCCCACCTTTCTATTCCACATCGGCATTGGTTGCTAGCTGGATGCATCTGAAATGTAAGTGCATAGGCTAGGCCCTTTGCAGAACTGTCTTAGCAATATACATGATCCAGCATGCTAAAACGGCGTCATCTTCCCTTTGATTAAGGCCACCTCCTTCTCGTTAAGGGCAAAAAATACCATTACAATGTACTGTAGAGCTTCTCTGCTTAAAGGGACGTTGTAGTACAAAAATGATATGCTCTATTCGTCGTCGACCCAGCTGGCTGACTGCAGCTGAGTATTGTCTCATCAGCTGCATCTGCTCAGTGACCAGGAGTTCTCTGTGGCTTCAGAGCAGTACCTGAACTATGTGCATGACCCATCTGTGCGGTTAACACACATAGACTTGCAGCGTCACTAGTGATAAAATTACCTGCTCTAACGAATGAGAGCATGTCATTTTTGACCATTAATAATAATAAGAAAAAAAAAACGATGAGCAGTAACAATATTTCTTGCTGTAACGAGCTGAAATAAAACAAGGTTTTATATTTCTTCCTGTAAACTGCTACTTGAAGAACAGCGTTTAGATGGAGAACACGCAGCAATAGCTGGATTCTAACTCGCAACCTTTGACATGTGGGGCATGACCCATTAGGCTACACCGGCTGGCTTGGTGTGTGCTGAACAGGCCTAGAACCCATTATGTTTACAGTTTTAGACCACTAATCCCACAGCGGGACTCAAGCTCCCAATTTAAGGGCTGTTAGGCGACGATGACAGCCACACAGCTACTCTGGTTGACCCTTCTGATGGCATACAGGGGAAGTACTCATTCATTTCACAAATTTAGCTCGTTGACCCAAGAAAATCATGCTTAAGTAGAAAATAGATGACTTGCTGTACGTTATGAAAACAGAGTAGGATTTGCAAATTAAAATAAACTTTGGATTGCTGATTATAAAACGCAACTTAAGGCCATGCAATAAGAATTTGCAGCAACCACAGAGGGATTCAAACTCCCGCCAGTGTAGCCGCTGAGCTAACCACTAGACTGAACCAGCAGACTTGCGGCTAGTGGGGAAGGGCCAGTACCCATTATCTTTACAGTTGTAGTCCATTAATCCAAGAAAAAAGATAAAGGGACATGAAACCCCATTTTTCTTCTTCTGCTTCTTTTTTTTTCCTTTTTCATGATTCAGATAGAATCTTCAATTTTAAACAACTCTACAATTTACTTCTATTATGTAATTTGCATCATTCTCTTTCTATCCTTTGTTGAAGAAATAGCAATGCACATGGGTGAGCCAATAACATGAGGCATATGTATGCAGCCACCAATCAGCAGCTGCTTAGCCTACCTAGGTGTGCTTTTCAACAAAGGATATCAAGAGAACAAAACAAACAAGAGAATAGAAGTTCATTGGAAAGTTGTTTCAAATTGCATGCTCTATCTGAAGCGTGAAAGATAAACATTTGGGTTTCATGTTCCTTTAATACATAGTAAGGAGGAGATGACTTGCTTTAAGAAATAAAATAGAATAATCTTTGCAACAAAAAGGTTAACTGGTTAATTGTCAAATGCTATTGAATGTACATTCTGCTTGGGGTAGCAGCACTTTCTACCTTCTCCTTGGTGACAGCGGCTGGGTTCAAACTGCTGGTCTTCCATCTGGTAGGCTATTTGCTTACCCGCTAAGCCACCAAGGATTTTGATGGAGATTGAGTGAAAATGTACACTGCCACAAGTATACAGCTGCTGTGCAGCAGTGGTAAGTAAAGCTCCTAGGGAGCGCATAAGGGATGGTTTGCTTTAAGAAATAAAATAGAATAAAGTTTGTAAAACAAGAGCAGTCATTGTCAAAATTTTGGCTGTACTAGAAGGACCGGAAACATACAAAAACATGGTGACCGCGCCTGGATTCAAACTGCTGGCCTTCCATCTGGTAGGCTGCTTGCTTACCCACTAAGCCACTGAGAAATTTGATGGATTGAGTGAAAATGTACACTGCCACAAGTATACAGCTGCTGTGCAGCAGTGGTAAGTAAAGCGCCTAGGGAGCGCATAAGGGTGGTTTGCTTTAAGAAATAAAATAGAATAAAGTTTGTAAAACAAGAGCAGTCATTGTCAAAATTGTGGCTGTACTAGAAGGACCCGAAAAAAACAAAAACATTGCAACAGCGGCTGGATTCAAACTGCTGGCAATCCATCTGGTAGGCCGCTTGCTTACCCACTAAGCCACCAGGGATTGTAATGGATTGAGTGAAAATGTACACTGCCACAAGTATACGGCTGCTGTGCAGCAGTGGTAAGTAAAGCACCTAGGGAGCGCATAAGGGATGGTTTGCTTTAAGAAATAAAATAGAATAAAGTTTGTAAAACAAGAGCAGTCATTGTCAAAATTTTGGCTGTACTAGAAGGACCGGAAACATACAAAAACATGGTGACCGCGCCTGGATTCAAACTGCTGGCCTTCCATCTGGTAGGCTGCTTGCTTACCCACTAAGCCACTGAGGAATTTGATGGATTGAGTGAAAATGTACACTGCCACAAGTATACAGCTGCTGTGGAGCAGTGGTAAGTAAAGCGCCTAGGGAGCGCATAAGGGATGGTTTGCTTTAAGAAATAAAATAGAATAAAGTTTGTAAAACAAGAGCAGTCATTGTCAAAATTTTGGCTGTACTAGAAGGACCGGAAACATACAAAAACATGGTGACCGCGCCTGGATTCAAACTGCTGGCCTTCCATCTGGTAGGCTGCTTGCTTACCCACCAAGCCACTGGGGATTTTGATGGATTGAGTGAAAATGTACACTACCACAAGTATACAGCTACTGAGCAGTAGTGGTAAGTAAAGCGCCTAGGGAGCGCATAAGGGATGGTTTGCTTTAAGAAATAAAATAGAATAAAGTTTGTAAAACAAGAGCAGTCATTGTCAAAATTTTGGCTGTACTAGAAGGACCGGAAAAAAACAAAAACATTGCAACAGCGGCTGGATTCAAACTGCTGGCAATCCATCTGGTAGGCCACTTGCTTAGCCACTAAGCCACCAGGGATTGTAATGGATTGAGTGAAAATGTACACTGCCACAAGTATACGGCTGCTGTGCAGCAGTGGTAAGTAAAGCACCTAGGGAGCGCATAAGGGATGGTTTGCTTTAAGAAATAAAATAGAATAAAGTTTGTAAAACAAGAGCAGTCATTGTCAAAATTTTGGCTGTACTAGAAGGACCGGAAACTTACAAAAACATGGCGACTGCGGCTGGATTCAAACTGCTGGCCTGCCATCTGGTAGGCTGCTTGCTTTACCCACCAAGCCACTGGGGATTTTGATGGATTGCTTTAAGAAATAAAATAGAATAATCTTTGCAACAAAAAGGTTAACTGGTTAATTGTCAAATGCTATTGAATGTACATTCTGCTTGGGGTAGCAGCACTTTCTACCTTCTCCTTGGTGACAGCGGCTGGGTTCAAACTGCTGGTCTTCCATCTGGTAGGCTACTTGCTTACCTGCTAAGCCACCAGGGATTTTGAAGAAGATTGAGCGAAAATGTACACTGCCACAAGTATACAGCTGCTGTGCAGCAGTGGTAAGTAAAGCTCCTAGGGAGCGCATAAGGGATGGTTTGCTTTAAGAAATAAAATAGAATAAAGTTTGTAAAACAAGAGCAGTCATTGTCAAAATTTTGGCTGTACTAGAAGGACCGGAAACATACAAAAACATGGCGACCGCGGCTGGATTCAAACTGCTGGCTTGCCATCTGGCAGGCTGCTTGGTTTACCCACCAAGCCACTGGGGATTTTGATGGATTGAGTGAAAATGTACACTACCACAAGTATACAGCTGCTGTGCAGCAGTGGTAAGTAAAGCGTCTAGGGAGCGCATAAGGGTGGTTTGCTTTAAGAAATAAAATAGAATAAAGTTTGTAAAACAAGAGCAGTCATTGTCAAAATTTTGGCTGTACTAGAAGGACCGGAAAAAAACAAAAACATTGCAACAGCGGATGGATTCAAACTGCTGGCCATCCATCTGGTAGGCCGCTTGCTTACCCACTAAGCCATCAGGGATTGTAAAAGATTGAGAGAAAATGTACACTGCCACAAGTATACAGCTGCTGTGCAGCAGTGGTAAGTAAAGCACCTAGGGAGCGCATAAGGGATGGTTTGCTTTAAGAAATAAAATAGAATAAAGTTTGTAAAACAAGAGCAGTTATTGTCAAAATTTTGGCTGTACTAGAAGGACCGGAAACTTACAAAAACATGGCGACTGCGGCTGGATTCAAACTGCTGGCCTGCCATCTGATAGGCTGCTTGCTTACCCACTAAGCCACCGGGGATTTTGATGGATTGAGTGAAAATGTACACTGCCACAAGTATACAGCTGCTGTGCAGCAGTGGTAAGTAAAGCGCCTAGGGAGCGCATAAGGGATGGTTTGCTTTAAGAAATAAAATAGAATAAAGTTTGTAAAACAAGAGCAGTCATTGTCAAAATTTTGGCTGTATTAGAAGGACCGGAAACATACAAAAACATGGCGACCGCAGCTGGATTCAAACTGCTGGCCTTCCATCTGGCAGACTGCTTGCTTACCCACCAGCCCACCAGTGATTTTGATAAATTGAGTGAAAATGTACACTGCCACAAGTATACAGCTGCTGTGGACCAGTGGTAAGTAAAGTGCCTAGGGAGCACAAAGCCTCGGGTTCGAATCCTCCCTGTGCCTTCCAAATATTCCTGTGGGAAAGTGGGCTGCTTAAATTGAATCCCAATGGGATGAGCGAAATTTGAGTTTAATGGAGGCTCCAGCAATATCTAGGACTATAGAAAGTGGGATCCTATCCCCCTTCCATATCAGTATATGGGGTGACCGAAATCTGCCAAGTAAAAGTATGGGACTCCAGCAGCTATATGGGTGGAGGTGTAAAGTCTAGATAGGAACATTAGAATGTAAAGGGGCGGGGCTAAGATAGGCAAAGGGGGAGAATGTTGAGCTGGGAATAATGGGGTGGGGTGGTAGTGGGTCCAGAAAAGGGGGAGGGGTCATGGTAAAGATAGGAACATTAGAATGTAAAGGAGGCTGAGCTGGGAATAATGGGGTGGGGCGGTAGTGGGTCCAGAAAAGGGGGAGGGGTCATGGTAAATATAGGAACATTAGAATGTAAAGGGTCGGGACTAAGATAGACAAATGGGGAGGAGGCTGAGCTGGGAATAATGGGGTGGGGCGGTAGAGATCCAGAAAAGGGGGAGGAGTCATGGTAAAGATAGGAACATTAGAATGTAAAGGGGCGGGACTAAGATAGACAAAGGGGGAGAGTGCTGAGCTGGGAATGGTGGGGTGGTAGTGGATCCAGAAAAGGGGGAGGGGTCATGGTAAAGATAGGAACATTAGAATGTAAAGGGGTGGGACTAAGATAGACAAAGGGGGAGGAGGCTGAGCTGGGAATAATGGGGTGGTAGTGGGTCCAGAAAAGGGGGAGGGGTCATGGCCTAGATAGGAAAATTAGAATGTAAAGGGGCGGGGCTAAGATAGGCAAATCGGGGGAGGCTGAGCTGGGAGTAATGTAGTGGGTGGGTCCAGAAAAGGGGGGGTCATGGCCTCGATAGGAACATTAGAATGTAAAGGGGCGGGGCTAAGATAGGATGTGGAGTGAGAGGGGTCTGGGTGGGGGGAAAAAATGGGGACTGTCGGGATAAGAAAAAGGGGGACTGGGATGTGGAGAAGAAATGGGAATTGGTCTTGTTGTGGCCTATTGGAAGCAAAATAGGTGGAGAGAGTTTTATAGATATGATGATTGGTTCTATCATTTCTAGGGACTTAAGCTCCTCCTACTTTTGAAATGCTTGAAGCCCTAATGCGTCCATGAATTGGGTGACATTGGCCTTTTGTGGGCTATAAGGGAAAGAATATTGAAAGCGCTCCCAGACTGGATACAGTTTCAGTGCTCTCGTGGCCTTTGTTTCTGTGTGTGTGTGTGTCTTTTTCTCTCTCCACAAGTGAAAGCAAGGGAGTGCAAGGCCTATCAATGAGATTGTTTTTATTAGAGCTAGAAGAATGCCTTGGTGCCGCGAAGCTGGGATGCTCTGTAAGCCTTCAAGGCAAAGATCCTGGGTCACAATGAAGCCAGAGTCTCTCCTTGCACTGCTGCGGAGATGGGACACAAAGACTTCTCACAGAAGTATTTCCCCTTGCTGATGCTTTTCTGGATACATGGCATGGACATGGCTTCAAGTGTGCAAACGTTGCCAACAGAAGGTTCATGTTAAATCAGTAGTTCCCCAACAGCAAATCGTGCATTTGATTACATAGGGAGTAGAGGCCAAAATCCCAGTTTCCTTTGTAAAGATCTCTTAAAAGCTGCTGCTGTTGTTGCTTCTGCAGAGCTTCTCCGGGTGCAGAGGAGGGAACATGCTCTGGCTTAATGAGGTCTCGTGGGGAAGAGGAACAGGTGGCATAACAGTCTCTCTCCGTGCTAAATTTCCGCCCACCTTTCTATTCCATATCGGTATTGGTTGCTAGCTGGATGCATCTGAAATGTAAGTGCATAGGCTAGGCCCTTTGCAGAACTGTCTTAGCAATATACATGATCCAGCATGCTAAAACGGCGTCATCTTCCCTTTGATTAAGGCCACCTCCTTCTCGTTAAGGGCAAAAAATACCATTACAATGTACTGTAGAGCTTCTCTGCTTAAAGGGACAATGTAGTACAAAAATGATATGCTCTATTCGTCGTCGACCCAGCTGGCTGACTGCAGCTGAGTATTGTCTCATCAGCTGCATCTGCTCAGTGACCAGGAGTTCTCTGTGGCTTCAGAGCAGTACCTGAACTATGTGCATGACCCATCTGTGCGGTTAACACACATAGACTTGCAGCGTCACTAGTGATAAAATTACCTGCTCTAACGAATGAGAGCATGTCATTTTTGATCATTAATAATAATAAGAAAAAAAAAACGATGAGCAGTAACAATATTTCTTGCTGTAACGAGCTGAAATAAAACAAGGTTTTATATTTCTTCCTGTAAACTGCTACTTGAAGAACAGCGTTTAGATGGAGAACACGCAGCAATAGCTGGTTTCTAACTCGCAACCTTTGACATGTGGGGCATGACCCATTAGGCTACACCGGCTGGCTTGGTGTGTGCTGAACAGGCCTAGAACCCATTATGTTTACAGTTTTAGACCACTAATCCCACAGCGGGACTCAAGCTCCCAATTTAAGGGCTGTTAGGCGACGATGACAGCCACACAGCTACTCTGGTTGACCCTTCTGATGGCATACAGGGGAAGTACTCATTCATTTCACAAATTTAGCTCGTTGACCCAAGAAAATCATGCTTAAGTAGAAAATAGATGACTTGCTGTACGTTATGAAAACAGAGTAGGATTTGCAAATTAAAATAAACTTTGGATTGCTGATTATAAAACGCAACTTAAGGCCATGCAATAAGAATTTGCAGCAACCACAGAGGGATTCAAACTCCCGCCAGTGTAGCCGCTGAGCTAACCACTAGACTGAACCAGCAGACTTGCGGCTAGTGGGGAAGGGCCAGTACCCATTATCTTTACAGTTGTAGTCCATTAATCCAAGAAAAAAGATAAAGGGACATGAAACCCCATTTTTCTTCTTCTGCTTCCTTTTTTTTTTCCTTTTTCATGATTCAGATAGAATCTTCAATTTTAAACAACTCTACAATTTACTTCTATTATGTAATTTGCATCATTCTCTTTCTATCCTTTGTTGAAGAAATAGCAATGCACATGGGTGAGCCAATAACATGAGGCATATGTATGCAGCCACCAATCAGCAGCTGCTTAGCCTACCTAGGTGTGCTTTTCAACAAAGGATATCAAGAGAACAAAACAAACAAGAGAATAGAAGTTCATTGGAAAGTTGTTTCAAATTGCATGCTCTATCTGAAGCGTGAAAGATAAACATTTGGGTTTCATGTTCCTTTAATACATAGTAAGGAGGAGATGACTTGCTTTAAGAAATAAAATAGAATAATCTTTGCAACAAAAAGGTTAACTGGTTAATTGTCAAATGCTATTGAATGTACATTCTGCTTGGGGTAGCAGCACTTTCTACCTTCTCCTTGGTGACAGCGGCTAGATTCAAACTGCTGGTCTTCCATCTGGTAGGCTACTTGCTTACCTGCTAAGCCACCAGGGATTTTGATGGAGATTGAGCGAAAATGTACACTGCCACAAGTATACAGCTGCTGTGCAGCAGTGGTAAGTAAAGCTCCTAGGGAGCGCATAAGGGATGGTTTGCTTTAAGAAATAAAATAGAATAAAGTTTGTAAAACAAGAGCAGTTATTGTCAAAATTTTGGCTGTACTAGAAGGACCGGAAACATACAAAAACATGGTGACCGCGGCTGGATTCAAACTGCTGGCCTGCCATCTGGTAGGCTGCTTGCTTACCCACTAAGCCACCGGGGATTTTGATGGATTGAGTGAAAATGTACACTGCCACAAGTATACAGCTGCTGTGCAGCAGTGGTAAGTAAAGCGCCTAGGGAGCGCGTAAGGGATGGTTTGCTTTAAGAAATAGAATAAAGTTTGTAAAACAAGAGCAGTCATTGTCAAAATTTTGGCTGTATTAGAAGGACCGGAAACATACAAAAACATGGCGACCGCGGCTGGATTCAAACTGCTGGCCTTCCATCTGGCAGACTGCTTGCTTACCCACCAGGCCACCAGGGATTTTGATGGATTGAGTGAAAATGTACACTGCCACAAGTATACAGCTGCTGTGGAGCAGTGGTAAGTAAAGTGCCTAGGGAGCACAAAGCCTCGGGTTCGAATCCTCCCTGTGCCTTCCAAATATTCCCGTGGGAAAGTGGGCTGCTTAAATTGAATCCCAATGGGATGAGCGAAATTTGAGTATAATGGAGGCTCCAGCAATATCTAGGGCTATAGAAAGTGGGATCCTATCCCCCCTTCCATATCAGTATATGGGGTGACCGAAATCTGCCAAGTAAAAGTATGGGACTCCAGCAGCTATATGGGTGGAGGTGTAAAGTCTAGATAGGAACATTAGAATGTAAAGGGGAGGGGCTAAGATAGGCAAAGGGGGAGAATGTTGAGCTGGGAATAATGGGGTGGGGTGGTAGTGGGTCCAGAAAAGGGGAAGGGGTCATGGTAAAGATAGGAACATTAGAATGTAAAGGGGTGGGACTAAGATAGACAAAGGGGGAGGAGGCTGAGCTGGGAATGGTGGGGTGGTAGTGGGTCCAGAAAAGGGGGAGGGGTCATGGCCTAGATAGGAAAATTAGAATGTAAAGGGGCGGGGCTAAGATAGGCAAATCGGGGGAGGCTGAGCTGGGAGTAGTGGGTGGGTCCAGAAAAGGGGGAGGGGTTATGGTAAAGATAGGAACATTAGAATGTAAAGGGGCGGGGCTAAGATAGGCAAATCGGGGGAGGCTGAGCTGGGAGTAATGTAGTGGGTGGGTCCAGAAAAGGGGGGGTCATGGCCTCGATAGGAACATTAGAATGTAAAGGGGCGGGGCTAAGATAGGATGTGGAGTGAGAGGGGTCTGGCTGGGGGGAAAAAATGGGGACTGTCGGGATAAGAAAAAGGGGGACTGGGATGTGGAGAAGAAATGGGAATTGGTCTTGTTGTGGCCTATTGGAAGCAAAATAGGTGGAGAGAGTTTTATAGATTATGATGATTGGTTCTATCATTTCTAGGGACTTAAGCTCCTCCTACTTTTGAAATGCTTGAAGCCCTAATGCGTCCATGAATTGGGTGACATTGGCCTTTTGTGGGCTATAAGGGAAAGAATATTGAAAGCGCTCCCAGACTGGATACAGTTTCAGTGCTCTCGTGGCCTTTGTTTCTGTGTGTGTGTGTGTGTCTTTTTCTCTCTCCACAAGTGAAAGCAAGGGAGTGCAAGGCCTATCAATGAGATTGTTTTTATTAGAGCTAGAAGAATGCCTTGGTGCGGCGAAGCTGGGATGCTCTGTAAGCCTTCAAGGCAAAGATCCTGGGTCACAATGAAGCCAGAGTCTCTCCTTGCACTGCTGCGGAGATGGGACACAAAGACTTCTCACAGAAGTATTTCCCCTTGCTGATGCTTTTCTGGATACATGGCATGGACATGGCTTCAAGTGTGCAAACGTTGCCAACAGAAGGTTCATGTTAAATCAGTAGTTCCCCAACAGCAAATCGTGCATTTGATTACATAGGGAGTAGAGGCCAAAATCCCAGTTTCCTTTGTAAAGATCTCTTAAAAGCTGCTGCTGTTGTTGCTTCTGCAGAGCTTCTCCGGGTGCAGAGGAGGGAACATGCTCTGGCTTAATGAGGTCTCGTGGGGAAGAGGAACAGGTGGCATAACAGTCTCTCTCCGTGCTAAATTTCCGCCCACCTTTCTATTCCACATCGGCATTGGTTGCTAGCTGGATGCATCTGAAATGTAAGTGCATAGGCTAGGCCCTTTGCAGAACTGTCTTAGCAATATGCATGATCCAGCATGCTAAAACGGCGTCATCTTCCCTTTGATTAAGGCCACCTCCTTCTCGTTAAGGGCAAAAAATACCATTACAATGTACTGTAGAGCTTCTCTGCTTAAAGGGACGTTGTAGTACAAAAATGATATGCTCTATTCGTCGTCGACCCAGCTGGCTGACTGCAGCTGAGTATTGTCTCATCAGCTGCATCTGCTCAGTGACCAGGAGTTCTCTGTGGCTTCAGAGCAGTACCTGAACTATGTGCATGACCCATCTGTGCGGTTAACACACATAGACTTGCAGCGTCACTAGTGATAAAATTACCTGCTCTAACGAATGAGAGCATGTCATTTTTGACCATTAATAATAATAAGAAAAAAAAAACGATGAGCAGTAACAATATTTCTTGCTGTAACGAGCTGAAATAAAACAAGGTTTTATATTTCTTCCTGTAAACTGCTACTTGAAGAACAGCGTTTAGATGGAGAACACGCAGCAATAGCTGGATTCTAACTCGCAACCTTTGACATGTGGGGCATGACCCATTAGGCTACACCGGCTGGCTTGGTGTGCTGAACAGGCCTAGAACCCATTATGTTTACAGTTTTAGACCACTAATCCCACAGCGGGACTCAAGCTCCCAATTTAAGGGCTGTTAGGCGACGATGACAGCCACACAGCTACTCTGGTTGACCCTTCTGATGGCATACAGGGGAAGTACTCATTCATTTCACAAATTTAGCTCGTTGACCCAAGAAAATCATGCTTAAGTAGAAAATAGATGACTTGCTGTACGTTATGAAAACAGAGTAGGATTTGCAAATTAAAATAAACTTTGGATTGCTGATTATAAAACGCAACTTAAGGCCATGCAATAAGAATTTGCAGCAACCACAGAGGGATTCAAACTCCCGTCAGTGTAGCCGCTGAGCTAACCACTAGACTGAACCAGCAGACTTGCGGCTAGTGGGGAAGGGCCAGTACCCATTATCTTTACAGTTGTAGTCCATTAATCCAAGAAAAAAGATAAAGGGACATGAAACCCCATTTTTCTTCTTCTGCTTCTTTTTTTTTTTCCTTTTTCATGATTCAGATAGAATCTTCAATTTTAAACAACTCTACAATTTACTTCTATTATGTAATTTGCATCATTCTCTTTCTATCCTTTGTTGAAGAAATAGCAATGCACATGGGTGAGCCAATAACATGAGGCATATGTATGCAGCCACCAATCAGCAGCTGCTTAGCCTACCTAGGTGTGCTTTTCAACAAAGGATATCAAGAGAACAAAACAAACAAGAGAATAGAAGTTCATTGGAAAGTTGTTTCAAATTGCATGCTCTATCTGAAGCGTGAAAGATAAACATTTGGGTTTCATGTTCCTTTAATACATAGTAAGGAGGAGATGACTTGCTTTAAGAAATAAAATAGAATAATCTTTGCAACAAAAAGGTTAACTGGTTAATTGTCAAATGCTATTGAATGTACATTCTGCTTGGGGTAGCAGCACTTTCTACCTTCTCCTTGGTGACAGCGGCTGGGTTCAAACTGCTGGTCTTCCATCTGGTAGGCTACTTGCTTACCTGCTAAGCCACCAGGGATTTTGATGGAGATTGAGCAAAAATGTACACTGCCACAAGTATACAGCTGCTGTGCAGCAGTGGTAAGTAAAGCGCCTAGGGAGCGCATAAGGGATGGTTTGCTTCAAGTAATAAAATAGAATAAAGTTTGTAAAACAAGAGCAGTCATTGTCAAAATTTTGGCTGTACTAGAAGGACCGGAAACATACAAAAACATGGCGACCGCGGCTGGATTCAAACTGCTGGCCTGCCATCTGGTAGGCTGCTTGCTTTACCCACCAAGCCACTGGGGATTTTGATGGATTGAGTGAAAATGTACACTGCCACAAGTATACAGCTGCTGTGCAGCAGTGGTAAGTAAAGCGCCTAGGGAGCGCATAAGGGATGGTTTGCTTTAAGAAATAAAATAGAATAAAGTTTGTAAAACAAGAGCAGTCATTGTCAAAATTTTGGCTGTACTAGAAGGACCGGAAAAAAACAAAAACATTGCAACAGCGGCTGGATTCAAACTGCTGGCAATCCATCTGGTAGGCCGCTTGCTTACCCACTAAGCCACCTGGGATTGTTATGGATTGAGTGAAAATGTACACTGCCACAAGTATACGGCTGCTGTGCAGCAGTGGTAAGTAAAGCACCTAGGGAGCGCATAAGGGATGGTTTGCTTTAAGAAATAAAATAGAATAAAGTTTGTTAAACAAGAGCAGTCATTGTCAAAATTTTGGCTGTACTAGAAGGACCGGAAACTTAAAAAAACATGGCGACTGCGGCTGGATTCAAACTGCTGGCCTGCCATCTGGTAGGCTGCTTGCTTTACCCACCAAGCCACTGGGGATTTTGATGGATTGCTTTAAGAAATAAAATAGAATAATCTTTGCAACAAAAAGGTTAACTGGTTAATTGTCAAATGCTATTGAATGTACATTCTGCTTGGGGTAGCAGCACTTTCTACCTTCTCCTTGGTGACAGCGGCTGGGTTCAAACTGCTGGTCTTCCATCTGGTAGGCTACTTGCTTACCTGCTAAGCCACCAGGGATTTTGATGGAGATTGAGCAAAAATGTACACTGCCACAAGTATACAGCTGCTGTGCAGCAGTGGTAAGTAAAGCGCCTAGGGAGCGCATAAGGGATGGTTTGCTTTAAGTAATAAAATAGAATAAAGTTTGTAAAACAAGAGCAGTCATTGTCAAAATTTTGGCTGTACTAGAAGGACCGGAAACATACAAAAACATAGCGACCGCGGCTGGATTCAAACTGCTGGCCTGCCATCTGGTAGGCTGCTTGCTTTACCCACCAAGCCACTGGGGATTTTGATGGATTGAGTGAAAATGTACACTGCCACAAGTATACAGCTGCTGTGCAGCAGTGGTAAGTAAAGCGCCTAGGGAGCGCATAAGGGATGGTTTGCTTTAAGAAATAAAATAGAATAAAGTTTGTAAAACAAGAGCAGTCATTGTCAAAATTTTGGCTGTACTAGAAGGACCGGAAAAAAACAAAAACATTGCAACAGCGGCTGGATTCAAACTGCTGGCAATCCATCTGGTAGGCCGCTTGCTTACCCACTAAGCCACCAGGGATTGTAATGGATTGAGTGAAAATGTACACTGCCACAAGTATACGGCTGCTGTGCAGCAGTGGTAAGTAAAGCACCTAGGAGCGCATAAGGGATGGTTTGCTTTAAGAAATAAAATAGAATAAAGTTTGTTAAACAAGAGCAGTCATTGTCAAAATTTTGGCTGTACTAGAAGGACCGGAAACTTAAAAAAACATGGCGACTGCGGCTGGATTCAAACTGCTGGCCTGCCATCTGGTAGGCTGCTTGCTTTACCCACCAAGCCACTGGGGATTTT
This sequence comes from Bombina bombina, assembly GCF_027579735.1. NCBI lineage: Eukaryota > Metazoa > Chordata > Amphibia > Anura > Bombinatoridae > Bombina > Bombina bombina. The sequence goes on along the minus strand of NC_069504.1, from coordinate 333,985,495 downwards.
GATGGATTGCTTTAAGAAATAAAATAGAATAATCTTTGCAACAAAAAGGTTAACTGGTTAATTGTCAAATGCTATTGAATGTACATTCTGCTTGGGGTAGCAGCACTTTCTACCTTCTCCATGGTGACAGCGGCTGGGTTCAAACTGCTGGTCTTCCATCTGGTAGGCTACTTGCTTACCTGCTAAGCCACCAGGGATTTTGATGGAGATTGAGCGAAAATGTACACTGCCACAAGTATACAGCTGCTGTGCAGCAGTGGTAAGTAAAGCTCCTAGGGAGCGCATAAGAGATGGTTTGCTTTAAGAAATAAAATAGAATAAAGTTTGTAAAACAAGAGCAGTCATTGTCAAAATTTTGGCTGTACTAGAAGGACCGGAAACATACAAAAACATGGTGACCGCGGCTGGATTCAAACTGCTGGCCTTCCATCTGGTAGGCTGCTTGCTTACCCACTAAGCCACTGAGGAATTTGATGGATTGAGTGAAAATGTACACTGCCACAAGTATACAGCTGCTGTGGAGCAGTGGTAAGTAAAGCGCCTAGGGAGCGCATAAGGGATGGTTTGCTTTAAGAAATAAAATAGAATAAAGTTTGTAAAACAAGAGTAGTCATTGTCAAAATTTTGGCTGTACTAGAAGAACCGGAAACATACAAAGACATGGCAACCGCGGCTGGATTCAAACTGCTGGCCTGCCATCTGGTAGGCTGCTTGCTTTACCCACCAAGCCACTGAGGATTTTGATGTATTGAGTGAAAATGTACACTACCACAAGTATACAGCTGCTGTGCAGCAGTGGTAAGTAAAGCGCCTAGGGAGCGCATAAGGGTGGTTTGCTTTAAGAAATAAAATAGAATAAAGTTTGTAAAACAAGAGCAGTCATTGTCAAAATTTTGGCTGTACTAGAAGGACCGAAATAAAAAAAAAACATTGCAACTGCGGCTGGATTCAAACTGCTGGCCATCCATCTGGTAGGCCGCTTGCTTACCCACTAAGCCACCAGGGATTGTAATGAATTGAGAGAAAATGTACACTGCCACAAGTATACAGCTGCTGGGCAGCAGTGGTAAGTAAAGCACCTAGGGAGCGCATAAGGGATGGTTTGCTTTAAGAAATAAAATAGAATAAAGTTTGTAAAACAAGAGCAGTTATTGTCAAAATTTTGGCTGTACTAGAAGGACCCGAAAAAAACAAAAACATTGCAACAGCGGCTGGATTCAAACTGCTGGCCATCCATCTGGTAGGCCGCTTGCTTACCCACTAAGCCACCAGGGATTGTAATGGATTGAGTGAAAATGTACACTGCCACAAGTATACAGCTGCTGTGCAGCAGTGGTAAGTAAAGCACCTAGGGAGCGCATAAGGGATGGTTTGCTTTAAGAAATAAAATAGAATAAAGTTTGTAAAACAAGAGCAGTCATTGTCAAAATTTTGGCTGTACTAGAAGGACCGGAAACTTACAAAAACATGGCGACCGCGGCTGGATTCAAACTGCTAGGCCTGCCATCTGGTAGGCTGCTTGCTTTACCCACCAAGCCACTGGGGATTTTGATGGATTGCTTTAAGAAATAAAATAGAATAATCTTTGCAACAAAAAGGTTAACTGGTTAATTGTCAAATGCTATTGAATGTACATTCTGCTTGGGGTAGCAGCACTTTCTACCTTCTCCTTGGTGACAGCGGCTGGGTTCAAACTGCTGGTCTTCCATCTGGTAGGCTACTTGCTTACCTGCTAAGCCACTAGGTATTTTGATGGAGATTGAACGAAAATGTACACTGCCACAAGTATACAGCTGCTGTGCAGCAGTGGTAAGTAAAGCTCCTAGGGAGCGCATAAGGGATGGTTTGCTTTAAGAAATAAAATAGAATAAAGTTTGTAAAACAAGAGCAGTCATTGTCAAAATTTTGGCTGTACTAGAAGGACCGGAAACATACAAAAACATGGTGACCGCGGCTGGATTCAAACTGCTGGCCTTCCATCTGGTAGGCTGCTTGCTTACCCACTAAGCCACTGAGGAATTTGATAGATTGAGTGAAAATGTACACTGCCACAAGTATACAGCTGCTGTGGAGCAGTGGTAAGTAAAGCGCCTAGGGAGCGCATAAGGGATGGTTTGCTTTAAGAAATAAAATAGAATAAAGTTTGTAAAACAAGAGCAGTCATTGTCAAAATTTTGGCTGTACTAGAAGGACCGGAAACATACAAAAACATGGCGACCGCGGCTGGATTCAAACTGCTGGCCTGCCACCTGGTAGGCTGCTTGCTTTACCCACCAAGCCACTGGGGATTTTGATGGATTGAGTGAAAATGTACACTACCACAAGTATACAGCTGCTGTGCAGCAGTGGTAAGTAAAGCGCCTAGGGAGCGCATAAGGGTGGTTTGCTTTAAGAAATAAAATAGAATAAAGTTTGTAAAACAAGAGCAGTCATTGTCAAAATTTTGGCTGTACTAGAAGGACCGGAAAAAAACAAAAACATTGCAACAGCGGCTGGATTCAAACTGCTGGCCATCCATCTGGTAGGCCGCTTGCTTACCCACTAAGCCACCAGGGATTGTAATGGATTGAGAGGAAATGTACACTGCCACAAGTATACAGCTGCTGTGCAGCAGTGGTAAGTAAAGCACCTAGGGAGCGCATAAGGGATGGTTTGCTTTAAGAAATAAAATAGAATCAAGTTTGTAAAACAAGAGCAGTTATTGTCAAAATTTTGGCTGTACTAGAAGGACCGGAAACTTACAAAAACATGGCGACTGCGGCTGGATTCAAACTGCTGGCCTGCCATCTGGTAGGCTGCTTGCTTACCCACTAAGCCACCGGAGATTTTGATGGATTGAATGAAAATGTACACTGCCACAAGTATACAGCTGCTGTGCAGCAGTGGTAAGTAAAGCGCCTAGGGAGCGCATAAGGGATGGTTTGCTTTAAGAAATAGAATAAAGTTTGTAAAACAAGAGCAGTCATTGTCAAAATTTTGGCTGTATTAGAAGGACCGGAAACATACAAAAACATGGCGACCGCGGCTGGATTCAAACTGTTGGCCTTCCATCTGGCAGACTGCTTGCTTACCCACCAAGCCACCAGGGATTTTGATGGATTGAGTGAAAATGTACACTGCCACAAGTATACAGCTGCTGTGGAGCAGTGGTAAGTAAAGTGCCTAGGGAGCACAAAGCCTCGGGTTCGAATCCTCCCTGTGCCTTCCAAATATTCCCGTGGGAAAGTGGGCTGCTTAAATTGAATCCCAATGGGATGAGCGAAATTTGAGTATAATGGAGGCTCCAGCAATATCTAGGGCTATAGAAAGTGGGATCCTATCCCCCCTTCCATATCAGTATATGGGGTGACCGAAATCTGCCAAGTAAAAGTATGGGACTCCAGCAGCTATATGGGTGGAGGTGTAAAGTCTAGATAGGAACATTAGAATGTAAAGGGGCGGGGCTAAGATAGGCAAAGGGGGAGAATGTTGAGCTGGGAATAATGGGGTGGGGTGGTAGTGGGTCCAGAAAAGGGGGAGGGGTCATGGTAAAGATAGGAACATTAGAATGTAAAGGGGTGGGACTAAGATAGACAAAGGGGGAGGAGGCTGAGCTGGGAATAATGGGGTGGGGCGGTAGTGGGTCCAGAAAAGGGGGAGGGCTCATTGTAAATATAGGAACATTAGAATGTAAAGGGTCGGGACTAAGATAGACAAATGGGGAGGAGGCTGAGCTGGGAATAATGGGGTGGGGCGGTAGTGGGTCCAGAAAAGGGGGAGGGGTCATGGTAAAGATAGGAACATTAGAATGTAAAGGGGCGGGACTAAGATAGACAAAGGGGGAGGAGGCTGAGCTGGGAATGGTGGGGTGGTAGTGGATCCAGAAAAGGGGGAGGGGTCATGGTAAAGATAGGAACATTAGAATGTAAAGGGGTGGGACTAAGATAGACAAAGGGGGAGGAGGCTGAGCTGGGAATAATGGGGTGGTAGTGGGTCCAGAAAAGGGGGAGGGGTCATGGCCTAGATAGGAAAATTAGAATGTAAAGGGGCGGGGCTAAGATAGGCAAATCGGGGGAGGCTGAGCTGGGAGTAGTGGGTGGGTCCAGAAAAGGGGGAGGGGTCATGGTAAAGATAGGAACATTAGAATGTAAAAGGGCGGGGCTAAGATAGGCAAATCGGGGGAGGCTGAGCTGGGAGTAATGTAGTGGGTGGGTCCAGAAAAGGGGGGTTCATGGCCTCGATAGGAACAGTAGAATGTAAAGGGGCGGGGCTAAGATAGGATGTGGAGTGAGAGGGGTCTGGCTGGGGGGAAAAAATGGGGACTGTCGGGATAAGAAAAAGGGGGACTGGGATGTGGAGAAGAAATGGGAATTGGTCTTGTTGTGGCCTATTGGAAGCAAAATAGGTGGAGAGAGTTTTATAGATATGATGATTGGTTCTATCATTTCTAGGGACTTAAGCTCCTCCTACTTTTGAAATGCTTGAAGCCCTAATGCGTCCATGAATTGGGTGACATTGGCCTTTTGTGGGCTATAAGGGAAAGAATATTGAAAGCGCTCCCAGACTGGATACAGTTTCAGTGCTCTCGTGGCCTTTGTTTCTGTGTGTGTGTGTGTCTTTTTCTCTCTCCACAAGTGAAAGCAAGGGAGTGTAATGCCTATCAATGAGATTGTTTTTATTAGAGCTAGAAGAATGCCTTGGTGCGGCGAAGCTGGGATGCTCTGTAAGCCTTCAAGGCAAAGATCCTGGGTCACAATGAAGCCAGAGTCTCTCCTTGCACTGCTGCGGAGATGGGACACAAAGACTTCTCACAGAAGTATTTCCCCTTGCTGTTGCTTTTCTGGATACATGGCATGTACATGGCTTCAAGTGTGCAAACGTTGCCAACAGAAGGTTCATGTTAAATCAGTAGTTCCCCAACAGCAAATCGTGCATTTGATTACATAGGGAGTAGAGGCCAAAATCCCAGTTTCCTTTGTAAAGATCTCTTAAAAGTTGCTGCTGTTGTTGCTTCTGCAGAGCTTCTCCGGGTGCAGAGGAGGGAACATGCTCTGGCTTAATGAGGTCTTGTGGGGAAGAGGAACAGGTGGCATAACAGTCTCTCTCCGTGCTAAATTTCCGCCCACCTTTCTATTCCACATCGGCATTGGTTGCTAGCTGGATGCATCTGAAATGTAAGTGCATAGGCTAGGCCCTTTGCAGAACTGTCTTAGCAATATACATGATCCAGCATGCTAAAACGGCGTCATCTTCCCTTTGATTAAGGCCACCTCCTTCTCGTTAAGGGCAAAAAATACCATTACAATGTACTGTAGAGCTTCTCTGCTTAAAGGGACGTTGTAGTACAAAAATGATATGCTCTATTCGTCGTCGACCCAGCTGGCTGACTGCAGCTGAGTATTGTCTCATCAGCTGCATCTGCTCAGTGACCAGGAGTTCTCTGTGGCTTCAGAGCAGTACCTGAACTATGTGCATGACCCATCTGTGCGGTTAACACACATAGACTTGCAGCGTCACTAGTGATAAAATGACCTGCTCTAACGAATGAGAGCATGTCATTTTTGACCATTAATAATAATAAGAAAAAAAAAAAACGATGAGCAGTAACAATATTTCTTGCTGTAACGAGCTGAAATAAAACAAGGTTTTATATTTCTTCCTGTAAACTGCTACTTGAAGAACAGCGTTTAGATGGAGAACACGCAGCAATAGCTGGATTCTAACTCGCAACCTTTGACATGTGGGGCATGACCCATTAGGCTACACCGGCTGGCTTGGTGTGTGCTGAACAGGCCTAGAACCCATTATGTTTACAGTTTTAGACCACTAATCCCACAGCGGGACTCAAGCTCCCAATTTAAGGGCTGTTAGGCGACGATGACAGCCACACAGCTACTCTGGTTGACCCTTCTGATGGCATACAGGGGAAGTACTCATTCATTTCACAAATTTAGCTCGTTGACCCAAGAAAATCATGCTTAAGTAGAAAATAGATGACTTGCTGTACGTTATGAAAACAGAGTAGGATTTGCAAATTAAAATAAACTTTGGATTGCTGATTATAAAACGCAACTTAAGGCCATGCAATAAGAATTTGCAGCAACCACAGAGGGATTCAAACTCCCGCCAGTGTAGCCGCTGAGCTAACCACTAGACTGAACCAGCAGACTTGCGGCTAGTGGGGAAGGGCCAGTACCCATTATCTTTACAGTTGTAGTCCATTAATCCAAGAAAAAAGATAAAGGGACATGAAACCCCATTTTTCTTCTTCTGCTTCTTTTTTTTTTCCTTTTTCATGATTCAGATAGAATCTTCAATTTTAAACAACTCTACAATTTACTTCTATTATGTAATTTGCATCATTCTCTTTCTATCCTTTGTTGAAGAAATAGCAATGCACATGGGTGAGCCAATAACATGAGGCATATGTATGCAGCCACCAATCAGCAGCTGCTTAGCCTACCTAGGTGTGCTTTTCAACAAAGGATATCAAGAGAACAAAACAAACAAGAGAATAGAAGTTCATTGGAAAGTTGTTTCAAATTGCATGCTCTATCTGAAGCGTGAAAGATAAACATTTGGGTTTCATGTTCCTTTAATACATAGTAAGGAGGAGATGACTTGCTTTAAGAAATAAAATAGAATAATCTTTGCAACAAAAAGGTTAACTGGTTAATTGTCAAATGCTATTGAATGTACATTCTGCTTGGGGTAGCAGCACTTTCTACCTTCTCCTTGGTGACAGCGGCTGGGTTCAAACTGCTGGTCTTCCATCTGGTAGGCTATTTGCTTACCCGCTAAGCCACCAAGGATTTTGATGGAGATTGAGTGAAAATGTACACTGCCACAAGTATACAGCTGCTGTGCAGCAGTGGTAAGTAAAGCTCCTAGGGAGCGCATAAGGGATGGTTTGCTTTAAGAAATAAAATAGAATAAAGTTTGTAAAACAAGAGCAGTCATTGTCAAAATTTTGGCTGTACTAGAAGGACCGGAAACATACAAAAACATGGTGACCGCGCCTGGATTCAAACTGCTGGCCTTCCATCTGGTAGGCTGCTTGCTTACCCACTAAGCCACTGAGGAATTTGATGGATTGAGTGAAAATGTACACTGCCACAAGTATACAGCTGCTGTGCAGCAGTGGTAAGTAAAGCGCCTAGGGAGCGCATAAGGGTGGTTTGCTTTAAGAAATAAAATAGAATAAAGTTTGTAAAACAAGAGCAGTCATTGTCAAAATTTTGGCTGTACTAGAAGGACCCGAAAAAAACAAAAACATTGCAACAGTGGCTGGATTCAAACTGCTGGCAATCCATCTGGTAGGCCGCTTGCTTACCCACTAAGCCACCAGGGATTGTAATGGATTGAGTGAAAATGTACACTGCCACAAGTATACGGCTGCTGTGCAGCAGTGGTAAGTAAAGCACCTAGGGAGCGCATAAGGGATGGTTTGCTTTAAGAAATAAAATAGAATAAAGTTTGTAAAACAAGAGCAGTCATTGTCAAAATTTTGGCTGTACTAGAAGGACCGGAAACTTACAAAAACATGGCGACTGCGGCTGGATTCAAACTGCTAGCCTGCCATCTGGTAGGCTGCTTGCTTTACCCACCAAGCCACTGGGGATTTTGATGGATTGCTTTAAGAAATAAAATAGAATAATCTTTGCAACAAAAAGGTTAACTGGTTAATTGTCAAATGCTATTGAATGTACATTCTGCTTGGGGTAGCAGCACTTTCTACCTTCTCCTTGGTGACAGCAGCTGGGTTCAAACTGCTGGTCTTCCATCTGGTAGGCTACTTGCTTACCTGCTAAGCCACTATGGATTTTGATGGAGATTGAACGAAAATGTACACTGCCACAAGTATACAGCTGCTGTGGAGCAGTGGTAAGTAAAGCGCCTAGGGAGCGCATAAGGGATGGTTTGCTTTAAGAAATAAAATAGAATAAAGTTTGTAAAACAAGAGCAGTCATTGTCAAAATTTTGGCTGTACTAGAAGGACCGGAAACATACAAAAACATGGTGACCGCGGCTGGATTCAAACTGCTGGCCTTCCATCTGGTAGGCTGCTTGCTTACCCACTAAGCCACTGAGGAATTTGATGGATTGAGTGAAAATGTACACTGCCACAAGTATACAGCTGCTGTGGAGCAGTGGTAAGTAAAGCGCCTAGGGAGCGCATAAGGGATGGTTTGCTTTAAGAAATAAAATAGAATAAAGTTTGTAAAACAAGAGCAGTCATTGTCAAAATTTTGGCTGTACTAGAAGGACCGGAAACATACAAAAACATGGCGACCGCGGCTGGATTCAAACTGCTGGCCTGCCACCTGGTAGGCTGCTTGCTTTACCCACCAAGCCACTAGGGATTTTGATGGATTGAGTGAAAATGTACACTACCACAAGTATACAGCTGCTGTGCAGCAGTGGTAAGTAAAGCGCCTAGGGAGCGCATAAGGGTGGTTTGCTTTAAGAAATAAAATAGAATAAAGTTTGTAAAACAAGAGCAGTCATTGTCAAAATTTTGGCTGTACTAGAAGGACCGGAAAAAAACAAAAACATTGCAACAGCGGCTGGATTCAAACTGCTGGCCATCCATCTGGTAGGCCGCTTGCTTACCCACTAAGCCACCAGGGATTGTAATGGATTGAGAGAAAATGTACACTGCCACAAGTATACAGCTGCTGTGCAGCAGTGGTAAGTAAAGCACCTAGGGAGCGCATAAGGGATGGTTTGCTTTAAGAAATAAAATAGAATCAAGTTTGTAAAACAAGAGCAGTTATTGTCAAAATTTTGGCTGTACTAGAAGGACCGGAAACTTACAAAAACATGGCGACTGCGGCTGGATTTAAACTGCTGGCCTGCCATCTGGTAGGCAGCTTGCTTACCCACTAAGCCACCGGAGATTTTGATGGATTGAATGAAAATGTACACTGCCACAAGTATACAGCTGCTGTGCAGCAGTGGTAAGTAAAGCGCCTAGGGAGCGCATAAGGGATGGTTTGCTTTAAGAAATAGAATAAAGTTTGTAAGACAAGAGCAGTCATTGTCAAAATTTTGGCTGTATTAGAAGGACCGGAAACATACAAAAACATGGCGACCGCGGCTGGATTCAAACTGCTGGCCTTCCATCTGGCAGACTGCTTGCTTACCCACCAAGCCACCAGGGATTTTGATGGATTGAGTGAAAATGTACACTGCCACAAGTATACAGCTGCTGTGGAGCAGTGGTAAGGCCTCGGGTTCGAATCCTCCCTGTGCCTTCCAAATATTCCCGTGGGAAAGTGGGCTGCTTAAATTGAATCCCAATGGGATGAGCGAAATTTGAGTATAATGGAGGCTCCAGCAATATCTAGGGCTATAGAAAGTGGGATCCTATCCCCCCTTCCATATCAGTATATGGGGTGACCGAAATCTGCCAAGTAAAAGTATGGGACTCCAGCAGCTATATGGGTGGAGGTGTAAAGTCTAGATAGGAACATTAGAATGTAAAGGGGCGGGGCTAAGATAGGCAAAGGGGGAGAATGTTGAGCTGGGAATAATGGGGTGGGGTGGTAGTGGGTCCAGAAAAGGGGGAGGGGTCATGGTAAAGATAGGAACATTAGAATGTAAAGGGGTGGGACTAAGATAGACAAAGGGGGAGGAGGCTGAGCTGGGAATAATGGGGTGGGGCGGTAGTGGGTCCAGAAAAGGGGGAGGGCTCATTGTAAATATAGGAACATTAGAATGTAAAGGGTCGGGACTAAGATAGACAAATGGGGAGGAGGCTGAGCTGGGAATAATGGGGTGGGGCGGTAGTGGGTCCAGAAAAGGGGGAGGGGTCATGGTAAAGATAGGAACATTAGAATGTAAAGGGGCGGGACTAAGATAGACAAAGGGGGAGGAGGCTGAGCTGGGAATGGTGGGGTGGTAGTGGATCCAGAAAAGGGGGAGGGGTCATGGTAAAGATAGGAACATTAGAATGTAAAGGGGTGGGACTAAGATAGACAAAGGGGGAGGAGGCTGAGCTGGGAATAATGGGGTGGTAGTGGGTCCAGAAAAGGGGGAGGGGTCATGGCCTAGATAGGAAAATTAGAATGTAAAGGGGCGGGGCTAAGATAGGCAAATCGGGGGAGGCTGAGCTGGGAGTAGTGGGTGGGTCCAGAAAAGGGGGAGGGGTCATGGTAAAGATAGGAACATTAGAATGTAAAAGGGCGGGGCTAAGATAGGCAAATCGGGGGAGGCTGAGCTGGGAGTAATGTAGTGGGTGGGTCCAGAAAAGGGGGGGTCATGGCCTCGATAGGAACATTAGAATGTAAAGGGGCGGGGCTAAGATAGGATGTGGAGTGAGAGGGGTCTGGCTGGGGGGAAAAAATGGGGACTGTCGGGATAAGAAAAAGGGGGACTGGGATGTGGAGAAGAAATGGGAATTGGTCTTGTTGTGGCCTATTGGAAGCAAAATAGGTGGAGAGAGTTTTATAGATATGATGATTGGTTCTATCATTTCTAGGGACTTAAGCTCCTCCTACTTTTGAAATGCTTGAAGCCCTAATGCGTCCATGAATTGGGTGACATTGGCCTTTTGTGGGCTATAAGGGAAAGAATATTGAAAGCGCTCCCAGACTGGATACAGTTTCAGTGCTCTCGTGGCCTTTGTTTCTGTGTGTGTGTGTGTCTTTTTCTCTCTCCACAAGTGAAAGCAAGGGAGTGTAATGCCTATCAATGAGATTGTTTTTATTAGAGCTAGAAGAATGCCTTGGTGCGGCGAAGCTGGGATGCTCTGTAAGCCTTCAAGGCAAAGATCCTGGGTCACAATGAAGCCAGAGTCTCTCCTTGCACTGCTGCGGAGATGGGACACAAAGACTTCTCACAGAAGTATTTCCCCTTGCTGTTGCTTTTCTGGATACATGGCATGGACATGGCTTCAAGTGTGCAAACGTTGCCAACAGAAGGTTCATGTTAAATCAGTAGTTCCCCAACAGCAAATCGTGCATTTGATTACATAGGGAGTAGAGGCCAAAATCCCAGTTTCCTTTGTAAAGATCTCTTAAAAGTTGCTGCTGTTGTTGCTTCTGCAGAGCTTCTCCGGGTGCAGAGGAGGGAACATGCTCTGGCTTAATGAGGTCTTGTGGGGAAGAGGAACAGGTGGCATAACAGTCTCTCTCCGTGCTAAATTTCCGCCCACCTTTCTATTCCACATCGGCATTGGTTGCTAGCTGGATGCATCTGAAATGTAAGTGCATAGGCTAGGCCCTTTGCAGAACTGTCTTAGCAATATACATGATCCAGCATGCTAAAACGGCGTCATCTTCCCTTTGATTAAGGCCACCTCCTTCTCGTTAAGGGCAAAAAATACCATTACAATGTACTGTAGAGCTTCTCTGCTTAAAGGGACGTTGTAGTACAAAAATGATATGCTCTATTCGTCGTCGACCCAGCTGGCTGACTGCAGCTGAGTATTGTCTCATCAGCTGCATCTGCTCAGTGACCAGGAGTTCTCTGTGGCTTCAGAGCAGTACCTGAACTATGTGCATGACCCATCTGTGCGGTTAACACACATAGACTTGCAGCGTCACTAGTGATAAAATTACCTGCTCTAACGAATGAGAGCATGTCATTTTTGACCATTAATAATAATAAGAAAAAAAAAACGATGAGCAGTAACAATATTTCTTGCTGTAACGAGCTGAAATAAAACAAGGTTTTATATTTCTTCCTGTAAACTGCTACTTGAAGAACAGCGTTTAGATGGAGAACACGCAGCAATAGCTGGATTCTAACTCGCAACCTTTGACATGTGGGGCATGACCCATTAGGCTACACCGGCTGGCTTGGTGTGTGCTGAACAGGCCTAGAACCCATTATGTTTACAGTTTTAGACCACTAATCCCACAGCGGGACTCAAGCTCCCAATTTAAGGGCTGTTAGGCGACGATGACAGCCACACAGCTACTCTGGTTGACCCTTCTGATGGCATACAGGGGAAGTACTCATTCATTTCACAAATTTAGCTCGTTGACCCAAGAAAATCATGCTTAAGTAGAAAATAGATGACTTGCTGTACGTTATGAAAACAGAGTAGGATTTGCAAATTAAAATAAACTTTGGATTGCTGATTATAAAACGCAACTTAAGGCCATGCAATAAGAATTTGCAGCAACCACAGAGGGATTCAAACTCCCGCCAGTGTAGCCGCTGAGCTAACCACTAGACTGAACCAGCAGACTTGCGGCTAGTGGGGAAGGGCCAGTACCCATTATCTTTACAGTTGTAGTCCATTAATCCAAGAAAAAAGATAAAGGGACATGAAACCCCATTTTTCTTCTTCTGCTTCTTTTTTTTTTTCCTTTTTCATGATTCAGATAGAATCTTCAATTTTAAACAACTCTACAATTTACTTCTATTATGTAATTTGCATCATTCTCTTTCTATCCTTTGTTGAAGAAATAGCAATGCACATGGGTGAGCCAATAACATGAGGCATATGTATGCAGCCACCAATCAGCAGCTGCTTAGCCTACCTAGGTGTGCTTTTCAACAAAGGATATCAAGAGAACAAAACAAACAAGAGAATAGAAGTTCATTGGAAAGTTGTTTCAAATTGCATGCTCTATCTGAAGCGTGAAAGATAAACATTTGGGTTTCATGTTCCTTTAATACATAGTAAGGAGGAGATGACTTGCTTTAAGAAATAAAATAGAATAATCTTTGCAACAAAAAGGTTAACTGGTTAATTGTCAAATGCTATTGAATGTACATTCTGCTTGGGGTAGCAGCACTTTCTACCTTCTCCTTGGTGACAGCGGCTAGATTCAAACTGCTGGTCTTCCATCTGGTAGGCTATTTGCTTACCCGCTAAGCCACCAAGGATTTTGATGGAGATTGAGTGAAAATGTACACTGCCACAAGTATACAGCTGCTGTGCAGCAGTGGTAAGTAAAGCTCCTAGGGAGCGCATAAGGGATGGTTTGCTTTAAGAAATAAAATAGAATAAAGTTTGTAAAACAAGAGCAGTCATTGTCAAAATTTTGGCTGTACTAGAAGGACCGGAAACATACAAAAACATGGTGACCGCGCCTGGATTCAAACTGCTGGCCTTCCATCTGGTAGGCTGCTTGCTTACCCACTAAGCCACTGAGGAATTTGATGGATTGAGTGAAAATGTACACTGCCACAAGTATACAGCTGCTGTGCAGCAGTGGTAAGTAAAGCGCCTAGGGAGCGCATAAGGGTGGTTTGCTTTAAGAAATAAAATAGAATAAAGTTTGTAAAACAAGAGCAGTCATTGTCAAAATTTTGGCTGTACTAGAAGGACCCGAAAAAAACAAAAACATTGCAACAGCGGCTGGATTCAAACTGCTGGCCATCCATCTGGTAGGCCGCTTGCTTACCCACTAAGCCACCAGGGATTGTAATGGATTGAGTGAAAATGTACACTGCCACAAGTATACGGCTGCTGTGCAGCAGTGGTAAGTAAAGCACCTAGGGAGCGCATAAGGGATGGTTTGCTTTAAGAAATAAAATAGAATAAAGTTTGTAAAACAAGAGCAGTCATTGTCAAAATTTTGGCTGTACTAGAAGGACCGGAAACTTACAAAAACATGGCGACTGCGGCTGGATTCAAACTGCTAGCCTGCCATCTGGTAGGCCGCTTGCTTACCCACTAAGCCACCAGGGATTGTAATGGATTGAGTGAAAATGTACACTGCCACAAGTATACGGCTGCTGTGCAGCAGTGGTAAGTAAAGCACCTAGGGAGCGCATAAGGGATGGTTTGCTTTAAGAAATAAAATAGAATAAAGTTTGTAAAACAAGAGCAGTCATTGTCAAAATTTTGGCTGTACTAGAAGGACCGGAAACTTACAAAAACATGGCGACTGCGGCTGGATTCAAACTGCTAGCCTGCCATCTGGTAGGCTGCTTGCTTTACCCACCAAGCCACTGGGGATTTTGATGGATTGCTTTAAGAAATAAAATAGAATAATCTTTGCAACAAAAAGGTTAACTGGTTAATTGTCAAATGCTATTGAATGTACATTCTGCTTGGGGTAGCAGCACTTTCTACCTTCTCCTTGGTGACAGCGGCTGGGTTCAAACTGCTGGTCTTCCATCTGGTAGGCTACTTGCTTACCTGCTAAGCCACTAGGTATTTTGATGGAGATTGAACGAAAATGTACACTGCCACAAGTATACAGCTGCTGTGCAGCAGTGGTAAGTAAAGCTCCTAGGGAGCGCATAAGGGATGGTTTGCTTTAAGAAATAAAATAGAATAAAGTTTGTAAAACAAGAGCAGTCATTGTCAAAATTTTGGCTGTACTAGAAGGACCGGAAACATACAAAAACATGGTGACCGCGGCTGGATTCAAACTGCTGGCCTTCCATCTGGTAGGCTGCTTGCTTACCCACTAAGCCACTGAGGTATTTGATGGATTGAGTGAAAATGTACACTGCCACAAGTATACAGCTGCTGTGGAGCAGTGGTAAGTAAAGCGCCTAGGGAGCGCATAAGGGATGGTTTGCTTTAAGAAATAAAATAGAATAAAGTTTGTAAAACAAGAGCAGTCATTGTCAAAATTTTGGCTGTACTAGAAGGACCGGAAACATACAAAAACATGGCGACCGCGGCTGGATTCAAACTGCTGGCCTGCCACCTGGTAGGCTGCTTGCTTTACCCACCAAGCCACTGGGGATTTTGATGGATTGAGTGAAAATGTACACTACCACAAGTATACAGCTGCTGTGCAGCAGTGGTAAGTAAAGCGCCTAGGGAGCGCATAAGGGTGGTTTGCTTTAAGAAATAAAATAGAATAAAGTTTGTAAAACAAGAGCAGTCATTGTCAAAATTTTGGCTGTACTAGAAGGACCGGAAAAAAACAAAAACATTGCAACAGCGGCTGGATTCAAACTGCTGGCCATCCATCTAGTAGGCCGCTTGCTTACCCACTAAGCCACCAGGGATTGTAATGGATTGAGAGAAAATGTACACTGCCACAAGTATACAGCTGCTGTGCAGCAGTGGTAAGTAAAGCACCTAGGGAGCGCATAAGGGATGGTTTGCTTTAAGAAATAAAATAGAATCAAGTTTGTAAAACAAGAGCAGTTATTGTCAAAATTTTGGCTGTACTAGAAGGACCGGAAACTTACAAAAACATGGCGACTGCGGCTGGATTCAAACTGCTGGCCTTCCATCTGGCAGACTGCTTGCTTACCCACCAAGCCACCAGGGATTTTGATGGATTGAGTGAAAATGTACACTGCCACAAGTATACAGCTGCTGTGGAGCAGTGGTAAGTAAAGTGCCTAGGGAGCACAAAGCCTCGGGTTCGAATCCTCCCTGTGCCTTCCAAATATTCCCGTGGGAAAGTGGGCTGCTTAAATTGAATCCCAATGGGATGAGCGAAATTTGAGTATAATGGAGGCTCCAGCAATATCTAGGGCTATAGAAAGTGGCAAACCATCCCTTATGCGCTACCTAGGCGCTTTACTTACCACTGCTCCACAGCAGCTGTATACTTATGGCAGTGTACATTTTCACTCAATCCATCAAAATCCCCGGTGGCCTGGTGAGTAAGCAATCAGCCTACCAGATGGAAGGCCAGCAGTTTGAATCCAGCCGCGGTTGCCATGTTTTCGTATGTTTCCGGTCCTTCTAGAACAGCCAAAATTTTGACAATGACTGCTCTTGTTTTACAAACTTTATTCTATTTTATTTCTTAAAGCAAACCATCCCTTATGCGCTCCCTAGGCGCTTTACTTACCACTGCTGCACAGCAGCTGTATACTTGTGGCAGTGTACATTTTCATTCAATCCATCAAAATCCCTGGTGGCTTAGTGGGTAAGCAAGCAACCTACCAAATGGAAGGCCAGCAGTTTGAATCCAGCCACAGTCGCCATGTTTTTGTATGTTTCCGTTCCTTCTAGAACAGCCAACATTTTGACAATGACTGCTCTTGTTTTACAAACTTTATTCTATTTTATTTCTTAAAGCAAACCATCCCTTATGCGCTCCCTAGGCGCTTTATTTACCACTGCTGCACAGCAGCTGTATACTTGTGGCAGTGTACATTTTCAATCAATCCATCAAAATCCCCGGTGGCTTAGTGGGTAATCAAGCAGCCTACCAAATGGAAGGCCAGCAGTTTGAATCCAGCCACAGTAGCCATGTTTTTGTATGTTTCCGTTCCTTCTAGAACAGCCAACATTTTGACAATGACTGCTCTTGTTTTACAAACTTTATTCTATTTTATTTCTTAAAGCAAACCATCCCTTATGCGCTCCCTAGGAGCTTTACTTACCACTGCTGCACAACAGCTGTATACTTGTGGCAGTGTACATTTTCACTCAGTTCATCAAAATCCCCGGTGGCTTAGTGGGTAAGCAAGCAGCCTACCTAATGGAAGGCCAGCAGTTTGAATCCAGCCACAGTCACCATGTTTTTGTATGTTTCCGTTCCTTCTAGAACAGCCAACATTTTGACATTGACTGCTCTTGTTTTACAAACTTTATTCTATTTTATTTCTTAAAGCAAACCATCCCTTATGCGCTCCCTAGGCGCTTTACTTACCACTGCTCCACAGCAGCTGTATACTTATGGCAGTGTACATTTTCACTCAATCCATCAAAATCCACGGTGGCTTAGTGAGTAAGCAAACAGCCTACCAGATGGAAGGCCAGCAGTTTGAATCCAGCCGCTGTCACCAAGCAGAAGGTAGAAAGTGCTGCTACTCCAAGCAGAATGTACGTTCAATAGCATTTGACAATTAACCAATTATCCTTTGTGTTGCAAAGATTATTCTATTTTATTTCTTAAAGCAAGTCATCTCCTTACTATGTATTAAAGGAACATGAAACCCAAGTGTTTATCTTTCACGATTCAGATAGAGCATGCAATTTGAAACAACTTTCCAATGAACTTCTATTCTCTTGCTTGTTTTATTCTCTTGATATCCTTTGTTGAAAAGCACACCTGGGTAGGCTAAGCAGCTGATGATTGGTGGCTGCATACATATGCCTCATGTTATTGGCTCACCCATGTTCATTGCTATTTCTTCAACAAAGGATATAAAGAGAATGATGCAAATTACATAATAGAAGTAAATTGTAGAGTTGTTTAAAATTGAAGATTCTATCTGAATCATGAAAAAGGAAAAAAAAAAGAAGCAGAAGAAGAAAAATGGGGTTTCATGTCCCTTTATCTTTTTTCTTGGATTAATGGACTACAACTGTAAAGATAATGGGTACTGGCCCTTCCCCACTAGCCGCAAGTCTGCTGGTTCGGTCTAGTGATTAGCTCAGCGGCTACACTGGCGGGAGTTTGAATCCCTCTGTGGTTGCTGCAAATTCTTCTTGCATGGCCGTTAGTTGCGTTTTATAATCAGCAATCCAAAGTTTATTTTAATTTGCAAATCTTACTCTGTTTTAATAATGTACAGCAAGTCATCTATTTTCTACTTAAGCATGATTTTCTTGGGTCAACGGGCTAAATTTGTGAAATGAATGAGTACTTCCCCTGTATGCCATCAGAAGGGTCAACCAGAGTAGCTGTGTGGCTGTCATCGTCGCCTAGCAGCCCTTAAGTTGGTAGCTTGAGTCCCGCTGTGGGATTAGTGGTCTAAAACTGTAAACATAATGGGTTCTAGCCCTGTTCAGCACACACCAAGCCAGCCGGTGTATCCTGATGGGTCACTCAGCTGCACCACATGTCAAAGGTTGCGAATTAGAATCCAGCTATTGCTGCATGCTCTCCATTTAAACGCTGTTCTTCAAGTAGCAGTTTACGGGAAGAAATATAAAATCTTGTTTTATTTCAGCTCTTTACAGCAAGAAATATCTTTACTGCTCATCGTTTTTTTCTTCTTCTTATTATTATTATTATTATTAATGGTCAAAAATGACATGCTCTCATTCGTTAGAGCAGGTCATTTTATCACTAGTGACACTGCAAGTCTATGTGTGTTAACCGCACAGATGGGTCATGCACATAGTTCAGGTACTGCTCTGGAGCCACAGAGAACTCCTGGTCACTGAGCAGATGCAGCCGATGAAACAATACTCAGCTGCAGTCAGCCAGCTGGGTCGACGACGAATAGAGCATGTCATTTTTGTACTACAACGTCCATTTAAGCAGAGATGCTCTACACTACATTGTAATGGTATTTTTTGCCCTTAACGAGAAGGAGGTGGCCTTAATCAAAGGGAAGATGACGCAGTTTTAGCATGCTGGATCATGTATATTGCTAAGACAGTTCTGCAAAGGGCCTAGCCTATGCACCTACATTTCAGATGCATCCAGCTAGCAACCAATGCCGATGTGGAATGGAAAGGTGAGCGGAAATTCAGCACGGAGAGAGACTGTTATGCCACCTGTTCCTCTTCCCCACAAGACCTCATTAAGCCAGAGCATGTTCCCTCCTCTGCACCCGGAGAAGCTCTGCAGAAGCAACAACAGCAGCAGCTTTTAAGAGATCTTTACAAAGGAAACTGGGATTTTGGCCTCTACTCCCTATGTAATCAAATGCACGATTTGCTGTTGGGGAACTACTGATTTAACATGAACCTTCTGTTGGCAACGTTTGCACACTTGAAGCCATGTCCATGCCATGTATCCAGAAAAGCGACAGCAAGGGGAAATACTTCTGTGAGAAGTCTTTGTGTCCCATCTCCGCAGCAGTGCAAGGAGAGACTCTGGCTTCATTGTGCCCCAGGATCTTTGCCTTTAAGGCTTACAGAGCATCCCAGCTTCGCAGCCCCAAGGCATTCTTCTAGCTTCATTGTGCCCCAGGATCTTTGCCTTGAAGGCTTACAGAGCATCCTAGCTTCACTGCACCAAGGCATTCTACTAGCTTCATTGTGCCCCAGGATCTTTGCCTTGAAATCTTACAGAGCATCCTAGCTTCGCCGCACCAAGGCATTCTTCTAGCTCTAATAAAAACAATCTCATTGATAGGCCTTACACTCCCTTGCTTTCACTTGTGGAGAGAGAAAAAGACACACACACACACACAGAAACAAAGGCCACGAGAGCACTGAAACTGTATCCAGTCTGGGAGCGCTTTCAATATTCTTTCCCTTATAGCCCAGAAAAGGCCAATGTCACCCAGTTCATGGACGCCTTAAGGCTTCAACCATTTCAAAAGTAGGAGGAGCTTAAGTCCCTAGAAATGATAGAACCAATCATCATATCTATAAAACTCCACCTATTTCGCTTCCAATAGGCCACAACAAGACCCTTCCCATTTTTTCTCCACATCCCAGCCCCCCTTTTTCTTATCCCGACAGTCCCCATTTTTTCCCCCACCCTCTCACTCCACATCCTATCTTAGCCCCGCCCCTTTACATTCTAATGTTCCTATCTTTACCATGACCCCTCCCGCTTTTCTGGACCCACTACCGCCCCACCTCATTATTCCCAGCTCAGCCTCCTCCCCCTTTGCCTATCTTAGCCCCGCCCCTTTACTTTCTAATGTTCCTATCTTTACCATGACCCCTCCCCCTTCTCTGGACCCACTACCACCCATCCCATTATTCCCAGCTCAGCCTCCTCCCCCTTTATCTATCTTAGTCCCGCCCCTTTGCATTCTAATGTTCCTATCTTTACCATGACCCCTCCCCCTTTTCTGGACCCACTACCACCACACCCCATTTTTCTCAGCTCAGCCTCCTCCCCCTTTGCCTATCTTAGCCCCTCCCCTTTACATTCTAATGTTCCTATCTAGACCTTACACCTACACCCCTATAGCTGCTGGAGTCCCATACTTTTACTCTGCAGATTTCGGTCACCCCATATACTGATATGGAAGGGGGATAGGATCCCACTTTCTATAGCCCTAGATATTGCTGGAGCCTCCATTATACTCAAATTTCGCTCATCCCATTGGGATCCAATTTAAGTAGCCCACTTTCCCACGGGAATATTTGGAAGGCACAGGGAGGATTCGAACCGGCGGCTTTGTGCTCCCTAGGCGCTTTACTTACCACTGCTCCACAGCAGTTGTATACTTATGGCAGTGTACATTTTCACTCAATCCATCAAAATCCCCGGTGGCCTGGTGGGTAAGCAAGCAGCCTACCAGATGGAAGGCCAGCAGTTTGAATCCAGCCGTGGTCGCCATGTTTTTGTATGTTTCCGGTCCTTCTAGAACAGCCAAAATTTTGACAATGACTGCTCTTGTTTTACAAACTTTATTCTATTTTAGAATAAAATAGTTTATTTCAATTTGCAAATCTTACTCTGTTTTAATAATGTACAGCAAGTCATCTATTTTCTACTTAAGCATGATTTTCTTGGGTCAACGGGCTAAATTTGTGAAATGAATGAGTACTTCCCCTGTATGCCATCAGAAGGGTCAACCAGAGTAGCTGTGTGGCTGTCATCGTCGCCTAGCAGCCCTTAAGTTGGGAGCTTGAGTCCCGCTGTGGGATTAGTGGTCTAAAACTGTAAACATAATGGGTTCTAGCCCTGTTTAGCACACACCAAGCCAGCCGGTGTATCCTGATGGGTCACTCAGCTGCCCCACATGTCAAAGGTTGCGAATTAGAATCCAGCTATTGCTGCATGCTCTCCATTTAAACGCTGTTCTTCAAGTAGCAGTTTACGGGAAGAAATATAAAATCTTGTTTTATTTCAGCTCTTTACAGCAAGAAATATCTTTACTGCTCATCGTTTTTTTCTTATTATTATTATTATTATTATTAATGGTCAAAAATGACATGCTCTCATTCGTTAGAGCAGGTCATTTTATCACTAGTGACACTGCAAGTCTATGTGTGTTAACCGCACAGATGGGTCATGCACATAGTTCAGGTACTGCTCTGGAGCCACAGAGAACTCCTGGTCACTGAGCAGATGCAGCCGATGAAACAATACTCAGCTGCAGTCAGCCAGCTGGGTCGACGACGAATAGAGCATGTCATTTTTGTACTACAACGTCCCTTTAAGCAGAGATGCTCTACACTACATTGTAATGGTATTTTTTGCCCTTAACGAGAAGGAGGTGGCCTTAATCAAAGGGAAGATGACGCCGTTTTAGCATGCTGGATCATGTATATTGCTAAGATAGTTCTGCAAAGGGCCTAGCCTATGCACCTACATTTCAGATGCATCCAGCTAGCAACCAATGCCGATGTGGAATGGAAAGGTGAGCGGAAATTCAGCACGGAGAGAGACTGTTATGCCACCTGTTCCTCTTCCCCACAAGACCTCATTAAGCCAGAGCATGTTCCCTCCTCGGCACCCGGAGAAGCTCTGCAGAAGCAACAACAGCAGCAGCTTTTAAGAGATCTTTACAAAGGAAACTGGGATTTTGGCCTCTACTCCCTATGTAATCAAATGCACGATTTGCTGTTGGGGAACTACTGATTTAACATGAACCTTCTGTTGGCAACGTTTGCACACTTGAAGCCATGTCCATGCCATGTATCCAGAAAAGCAACAGCAAGGGGAAATACTTCTGTGAGAAGTCTTTGTGTCCCATCTCCGCAGCAGTGCAAGGAGAGACTCTGGCTTCATTGTGCCCCAGGATCTTTGCCTTTAAGGCTTACAGAGCATCCCAGCTTCGCAGCCCCAAGGCATTCTTCTAGCTTCATTGTGCCCCAGGATCTTTGCCTTGAAGGCTTACAGAGCATCCTAGCTTCACTGCACCAAGGCATTCTACTAGCTTCATTGTGCCCCAGGATCTTTGCCTTGAAATCTTACAGAGCATCCTAGCTTCGCCGCACCAAGGCATTCTTCTAGTTCTAATAAAAACAATCTCATTGATAGGCCTTACACTCCCTTGCTTTCACTTGTGGAGAGAGAAAAAGACACACACACACACAGAAACAAAGGCCACGAGAGCACTGAAACTGTATCCAGTCTGGGAGCGCTTTCAATATTCTTTCCCTTATAGCCCAGAAAAGGCCAATGTCACCCAGTTCATGGACGCCTTAAGGCTTCAACCATTTCAAAAGTAGGAGGAGCTTAAGTCCCTAGAAATTATAGAACCAATCATCATATCTATAAAACTCCACCTATTTCGCTTCCAATAGGCCACAACAAGACCCTTCCCATTTTTTCTCCACATCCAAGCCCCCCCTTTTTCTTATCCGGACAGTCCCCATTTTTTCACCCAGCCAGACCCCTCTCACTCCACATCCTATCTTAGCCCCGCCCCTTTACATTCTAATGTTCCTATCTTTACCATGACCCCTCCCGCATTTCTGGACCCACTACCGCCCCACCCCATTATTCCCAGCTCAGCCTCCTCCCCCTTTGCCTATCTTAGCCCCTGCCCCTTTACATTCTAATGTTCCTATCTTTACCATGACCCCTCCCGCTTTTCTGGACCCACTACCGCCCCACCTCATTATTCCCAGCTCAGCCTCCTCCCCCTTTGCCTATCTTAGCCCCGCCCCTTTACATTCTAATGTTCCTATCTTTACCATGACCCCTCCCCCTTCTCTGGACCCACTACCACCCCACCCCATTATTCCCAGCTCAGCCTCCTCCCCCTTTATCTATCTTAGTCCCGCCCCTTTGCATTCTAATGTTCCTATCTTTACCATGACCCCTCCCCCTTTTCTGGACCCACTACCACCCCACCCCATTTTTCTCAGCTCAGCCTCCTCCCCCTTTGCCTATCTTAGCCCCTCCCCTTTACATTCTAATGTTCCTATCTAGACCTTACACCTCCACCCCTATAGCTGCTGGAGTCCCATACTTTTACTCTGCAGATTTCGGTCACCCCATATACTGATATGGAAGGGGGATAGGATCCCACTTTCTATAGCCCTAGATATTGCTGGAGCCTCCATTATACTCAAACTTCGCTCATCCCATTGGGATCCAATTTAAGTAGCCCACTTTCCCACGGGAATATTTGGAAGGCACAGGGAGGATTCGAACCGGCGGCTTTGTGCTCCCTAGGCGCTTTACTTACCACTGCTCCACAGCAGCTGTATACTTATGGCAGTGTACATTTTCACTCAATCCATCAAAATCCCCGGTGGCCTGGTGGATAAGCAAGCAGCCTACCAGATGGAAGGCCAGCAGTTTGAATCCAGCCGCGGTCGCCATGTTTTTGTATGTTTCCGGTCCTTCTAGAACAGCCAAAATTTTGACAATGACTGCTCTTGTTTTACAAACTTTATTCTATTTTATTTCTTAAAGCAAACCATCCCTTATGCGCTCCCTAGGCGCTTTACTTTGACAATGACTGCTCTTGTTTTAAAAACTTTATTCTATTTTATTTCTTAAAGCAAACCATCCCTTATGCGCTCCCTAGGCGCTTTACTTTGACAATGACTGCTCTTGTTTTAAAAACTTTATTCTATTTTATTTCTTAAAGCAAACCATCCCTTATGCGCTCCCTAGGAGCTTTACTTACCACTGCTGCACAGCAGCTGTATACTTGTGGCAGTGTACATTTTCATTCAATCCATCAAAATCCCCGGTGGCTTAGTGGGTAATCAAGCAGCCTACCAAATGGAAGGCCAGCAGATTGAATCCAGCCACAGTAGCCATGTTTTTGTATGTTTCCGTTCCTTCTAGAACAGCCAACATTTTAACAATGACTGCTCTTGTTTTACAAACTTTATTCTATTTTATTTCTTAAAGCAAACCATCCCTTATGCGCTCCCTAGGAGCTTTACTTACCACTGCTGCACAGCAGCTGTATACTTGTGGCAGTGTACATTTTCACTCAGTTCATCAAAATCCCCGGTGGCTTAGTGGGTAAGCAAGCAGCCTACCAGATGGAAGGCCAGCAGTTTGAATCCAGCTGCGGTCGCCATGCTTTTGTATGTTTCTGGTCCTTCTAGTACAGCCAAAATTTTGACAATGACTGCTCTTGTTTTACAAACTTTATTCTATTTTATTTCTTAAAGCAAACCATCCCTTATGCGCTCCCTAGGCGCTTTACTTACCACTGCTGCACAGCAGCTGTATACTTGTGGCAGTGTACGTTTTCATTCAATCCATCAAATTCCCCGCTGGCTTAGTGGGTAAGTAAGCAGCCTTCCAAATGGAAGGCCAGCAGTTTGAATCCAGCCATGTTTTTGTATGTTTCCGTTCCTTCTAGAACAGCCAACATTTTGACAATGACTGCTCTTGTTTTACAAACTTTATTCTATTTTATTTCTTAAAGCAAACCATCCCTTATGCGCTCCCTAGGCGCTTTACTTACCACTGCTCCACAGCAGCTGTATACTTGTGGCAGTGTACATTTTCACTCAATCCATCAAAATCCCAGATGGCTTAGTGAGTAAGCAAACAGCCTACCAGATGTAAAGCCAGCGGTTTGAATCCAGCCGCTGTCACCAAGCAGAAGGTAGAAAGTGCTGCTACTCCAAGCAGAATGTACGTTCAATAGCATTTGACAATTAACCAATTATCCTTTGTGTTGCAAAGATTATTCTATTTTATTTCTTAAAGCAAGTCATCTCCTTACTATGTATTAAAGGAACATGAAACCCAAATGTTTATCTTTCACGCTTCAGATAGAGCATGCAATTTGAAACAACTTTCCAATGAACTTCTATTCTCTTGCTTGTTTTATTCTCTTGATATCCTTTGTTGAAAAGCACACCTGGGTAGGCTAAGCAGCTGCTGATTGGTGGCTGCATACATATGCCTCATGTTATTGGCTCACCCATGTTCATTGCTATTTCTTCAACAAAGGATATAAAGAGAATGATGCAAATACATAATAGAAGTAAATTGTAGAGTTGTTTAAAATTGAAAATTCTATCTGAATCATGAAAAAGGAAGAAAAAAAAAAGAAGCAGAAGAAGAAAATGGGGTTTCATGTCCCTTTATCTTTTTTCTTGGATTAATGGACTACAACTGTAAAGATAATGGGTACTGGCCCTTCCACACTAGCCGCAAGTCTGCTGGTTCGGTCTAGTGATTAGCTCAGCGGCTACACTGGCAGGAGTTTGAATCCCTCTGTGGTTGCTGCAAATTCTTCTTGCATGGCCTTAAGTTGCGTTTTATAATCAGCAATCCAAAGTTTATTTTAATTTGCAAATCTTACTCTGTTTTAATAATGTACAGCAAGTCATCTATTTTCTACTTAAGCATGATTTTCTTGGGTCAACGGGCTAAATTTGTGAAATGAATGAGTACTTCCCCTGTATGCCATCAGAAGTGTCAACCAGAGTAGCTGTGTGGCTGTCATCGTCGCCTAACAGCCCTTAAGTTGGGAGCTTGAGTCCCGCTGTGGGATTAGTGGTCTAAAACTGTAAACATAATGGGTTCTAGCCCTGTTCAGCACACACCAAGCCAGCCGGTGTATCCTGATGGGTCACTCAGCTGCCCCACATGTCAAAGGTTGCGAATTAGAATCCAGCTATTGCTGCATGCTCTCCATTTAAACGCTGTTCTTCAAGTAGCAGTTTACGGGAAAAAATATAAAATCTTGTTTTATTTCAGCTCTTTACAGCAAGAAATATCTTTACTGCTCATCGTTTTTTTCTTATTATTATTATTATTATTAATGGTCAAAAATGACATGCTCTCATTCGTTAGAGCAGGTCATTTTATCACTAGTGACACTGCAAGTCTATGTGTGTTAACCGCACAGATGGGTCATGCACATAGTTCAGGTACTGCTCTGGAGCCACAGAGAACTCCTGGTCACTGAGCAGATGCAGCCGATGAGACAATACTCAGCTGCAGTCAGCCAGCTGGGTCGACGACGAATAGAGCATGTCATTTTTGTACTACAACGTCCCTTTAAACAGAGATGCTCTACACTACATTGTAATGGTATTTTTTGCCCTTAACGAGAAGGAGGTGGCCTTAATCAAAGGGAAGATGACGCCGTTTTAGCATGCTGGATCATGTATATTGCTAAGACAGTTCTGCAAAGGGCCTAGCCTATGCACCTACATTTCAGATGCATCCAGCTAGCAACCAATGCCGATGTGGAATGGAAAGGTGAGCGGAAATTCAGCACGGAGAGAGACTGTTATGCCACCTGTTCCTCTTCCCCACAAGACCTCCTTAAGCCAGAGCATGTTCCCTCCTCTGCACCCGGAGAAGCTCTGCAGAAGCAACAACAGCAGCAGCTTTTAAGAGATCTTTACAAAGGAAACTGGGATTTTGGCCTCTACTCCCTATGTAATCAAATGCACGATTTGCTGTTGGGGAACTACTGATTTAACATGAACCTTCTGTTGGCAACGTTTGCACACTTGAAGCCATGTCCATGCCATGTATCCAGAAAAGCAACAGCAAGGGGAAATACTTCTGTGAGAAGTCTTTGTGTCCCATCTCCGCAGCAGTTCAAGGAGAGACTCTGGCTTCATTGTGCCCCAGGATCTTTGCCTTTAAGGCTTACAGAGCATCCCAGCTTCGCAGCCCCAAGGCATTCTTCTAGCTTCATTGTGCCCCAGGATCTTTGCCTTGAAGGCTTACAGAGCATCCTAGCTTCACTGCACCAAGGCATTCTACTAGCTTCATTGTGCCCCAGGATCTTTGCCTTGAAGGCTTACAGAGCATCCTAGCTTCACTGCACCAAGGCATTCTACTAGCTTCATTGTGCCCCAGGATCTTTGCCTTGAAAGCTTACAGAGCATCCTAGCTTCACTGCACCAAGGCATTCTTCTAGCTCTAATAAAAACAATCTCATTGATAGGCCTTACACTCCCTTGCTTTCACTTGTGGAGAGAGAAAAAGACACACACACACACACAGAAACAAAGGCCACGAGAGCACTGAAACTGTATCCAGTCTGGGAGCGCTTTCAATATTCTTTCCCTTATAGCCCAGAAAAGGCCAATGTCACCCAGTTCATGGACGCCTTAAGGCTTCAACCATTTCAAAAGTAGGAGGAGCTTAAGTCCCTAGAAATGATAGAACCAATCATCATATCTATAAAACTCAACCTATTTCGCTTCCAATAGGCCACAACAAGACCCTTCCCATTTTTTCTCCACATCCCAGCCCCCCCTTTTTCTTATCCCGACAGTCCCCATTTTTTCCCCCACCCTCTCACTCCACATCCTATCTTAGCCCCGCCCCTTTACATTCTAATGTTCCTATCTTTACCATGACCCCTCCCGCTTTTCTGGACCCACTACCGCCCCACCTCATTATTCCCAGCTCAGCCTCCTCCCCCTTTGCCTATCTTAGCCCCGCCCCTTTCCAATGTTCCTATCTTTACCATGACCCCTCCCCCTTCTCTGGACCCACTACCACCCATCCCATTATTCCCAGCACAGCCTCCTCCCCCTTTATCTATCTTAGTCCCGCCCCTTTGCATTCTAATGTTCCTATCTTTACCATGACCCCTCCCCCTTTTCTGGACCCACTACCACCCCACCCCATTTTTCTCAGCTCAGCCTCCTCCCCCTTTGCCTATCTTAGCCCCTCCCCTTTACATTCTAATGTTCCTATCTAGACCTTACACCTACACCCCTATAGCTGCTGGAGTCCCATACTTTTACTCTGCAGATTTCGGTCACCCCATATACTGATATGGAAGGGGGATAGGATCCCACTTTCTATAGCCCTAGATATTGCTGGAGCCTCCATTATACTCAAATTTCGCTCATCCCATTGGGATCCAATTTAAGTAGCCCACTTTCCCACGGGAATATTTGGAAGGCACAGGGAGGATTCCAACCGGCGGCTTTGTGCTACCTAGGCGCTTTACTTACCACTGCTCCACAGCAGCTGTATACTTATGGCAGTGCACATTTTCACTCAATCCATCAAAATCCCCGGTGGCCTGGTGGGTAAGCAAGCAGCCTACCAGATGGAAGGCCAGCAATTTGAATCCAGCCGCGGTCGCCATGTTTTTGTATGTTTCCGGTCCTTCTAGAACAGCCAAAATTTTGACAATGACTGCTCTTGTTTTACAAACTTTATTCTATTTTATTTCTTAAAGCAAACCATCCCTTATGCGCTCCCTAGGCGCTTTACTTTGACAATGACTGCTCTTGTTTTAAAAACTTTATTCTATTTTATTTCTTAAAGCAAACCATCCCTTATGCGCTCCCTAGGCGCTTTACTTTGACAATGACTGCTCTTGTTTTAAAAACTTTATTCTATTTTATTTCTTAAAGCAAACCATCCCTTATGCGCTCCCTAGGAGCTTTACTTACCACTGCTCCACAGCAGCTGTATACTTGTGGCAGTGTACATTTTCATTCAGTTCATCAAAATCCTCGGCGGCTTAGTGGGTAAGCAAGCAGCCTACCAGATGGAAGGCCAGCAGTTTGAATCCAGCTGCGGTCGCCATGCTTTTGTATGTTTCTGGTCCTTCTAGAACAGCCAAAATTTTGACAATGACTGCTCTTGTTTAACAAACTTTATTCTATTTTATTTCTTAAAGCAAACCATCCCTTATGCGCTCCCTAGGCGCTTTACTTTGACAATGACTGCTCTTGTTTTAAAAACTTTATTCTATTTTATTTCTTAAAGCAAACCATCCCTTATGCGCTCCCTAGGAGCTTTACTTACCACTGCTGCACAGCAGCTGTATACTTGTGGCAGTGTACATTTTCACTCAGTGCATCAAAATCCTCGGTGGCTTAGTGGGTAAGCAAGCAGCCTACCAGATGGAAGGCCAGCAGTTTGAATCCAGGTGCGGTCGCCATGCTTTTGTATGTTTCTGGTCCTTCTAGAACAGCCAAAATTTTGACAATGACTGCTCTTGTTTAACAAACTTTATTCTATTTTATTTCTTAAAGCAAACCATCCCTTATGCGCTCCCTAGGCGCTTTACTTACCACTGCTGCACAGCAGCTGTATACTTGTGGCAGTGTACATTTTCATTCAATCCATCAAAATCCCTGATGGCTTAGTGAGTAAGCAAACAGCCTACCAGATGGAAGGCCTGCAGTTTGAATCCAGCCGCTGTCACCAAGCAGAAGGTAGAAAGTGCTGCTACCCCAAGCAGAATGTACGTTCAATAGCATTTGACAATTAACCAATTATCCTTTGTGTTGCAAAGATTATTCTATTTTATTTCTTAAAGCAAGTCATCTCCTTACTATGTATTAAAGGAACATGAAACCCAAGTGTTTATCTTTCACAATTCAGATAGAGCATGCAATTTGAAACAACTTTCCAATGAACTTCTATTCTCTTGCTTGTTTTATTCTCTTGATATCCTTTGTTGAAAAGCACACCTGGGTAGGCTAAGCAGCTGCTGGTTGGTGGCTGCATACATATGCCTCATGTTATTGGCTCACCCATGTTCATTGCTATTTCTTCAACAAAGGATATAAAGAGAATGATGCAAATTACATAATAGAAGTAAATTGTAGAGTTGTTTAAAATTGAAGATTCTATCTGAATCATGAAAAAGGAAAAAAAAAAGAAGCAGAAGAAGAAAAATGGGGTTTCATGTCCCTTTATCTTTTTTCTTGGATTAATGGACTACAACTGTAAAGATAATGGGTACTGGCCCTTCCCCACTAGCCGCAAGTCTGCTGGTTCGGTCTAGTGATTAGCTCAGCGGCTACACTGGCGGGAGTTTGAATCCCTCTGTGGTTGCTGCAAATTCTTCTTGCATGGCCTTAAGTTGCGTTTTATAATCAGCAATCCAAAGTTTATTTTATTTTGCAAATCTTACTCTGTTTTAATAATGTACAGCAAGTCATCTATTTTCTACTTAAGCATGATTTTCTTGGGTCAACGGGCTAAATTTGTGAAATGAATGAGTACTTCCCCTGTATGCCATCAGAAGGGTCAACCAGAGTAGCTGTGTGGCTGTCATCGTCGCCTAACAGCCCTTAAGTTGGGAGCTTGAGTCCCGCTGTGGGATTAGTGGTCTAAAACTGTAAACATAATGGGTTCTAGCCCTGTTCAGCACACACCAAGCCAGCCGGTGTATCCTGATGGGTCACTCAGCTGCCCCACATGTCAAAGGTTGCGAATTAGAATCCAGCTATTGCTGCATGCTCTCCATTTAAACGCTGTTCTTCAAGTAGCAGTTTACAGGAAGAAATATAAAATCTTGTTTTATTTCAGCTCTTTACAGCAAGAAATATCTTTACTGCTCATCATTTTTTTCTTCTTCTTCTTCTTATTATTATTAATGGTCAAAAATGACATGCTCTCATTCGTTAGAGCAGGTCATTTTATCACTAGTGACACTGCAAGTCTATGTGTGTTAACCGCACAGATGGGTCATGCACATAGTTCAGGTACTGCTCTGGAGCCACAGAGAACTCCTGGTCACTGAGCAGATGCAGCCGATGAGACAATACTCAGCTGCAGTCAGCCAGCTGGGTCGACGACGAATAGAGCATGTCATTTTTGTACTACAACGTCCCTTTAAGCAGAGATTCTCTACACTACATTGTAATGGTATTTTTTGCCCTTAACGAGAAGGAGGTGGCCTTAATCAAAGGGAAGATGACGCCGTTTTAGCATGCTGGATCATGTATATTGCTAAGACAGTTCTGCAAAGGGCCTAGCCTATGCACCTACATTTCAGATGCATCCAGCTAGCAACCAATGCCGATGTGGAATGGAAAGGTGAGCGGAAATTCAGCACGGAAAGAGACTGTTATGCCACCTGTTCCTCTTCCCCACAAGACCTCATTAAGCCAGAGCATGTTCCCTCCTCTGCACCCGGAGAAGCTCTGCAGAAGCAACAACAGCAGCAGCTTTTAAGAGATCTTTACAAAGGAAACTGGGATTTTGGCCTCTACTCCCTATGTAATCAAATGCACGATTTGCTGTTGGGGAACTACTGATTTAACATGAACCTTCTGTTGGCAACGTTTGCACACTTGAAGCCATGTCCATGCCATGTATCCAGAAAAGCAACAGCAAGGGGAAATACTTCTGTGAGAAGTCTTTGTGTCCCATCTCCGCAGCAGTGCAAGGAGAGACTCTGGCTTCATTGTGCCCCAGGATCTTTGCCTTTAAGGCTTACAGAGCATCCCAGCTTCGCAGCCCCAAGGCATTCTTCTAGCTTCATTGTGCCCCAGGATCTTTGCCTTGAAGGCTTACAGAGCATCCTAGCTTCACTGCACCAAGGCATTCTACTAGCTTCATTGTGCCCCAGGATCTTTGCCTTGAAAGCTTACAGAGCATCCTAGCTTCGCCGCACCAAGGCATTCTTCTAGCTCTAATAAAAACAATCTCATTGATAGGCCTTACACTCCCTTGCTTTCACTTGTGGAGAGAGAAAAAGACACACACACACACACAGAAACAAAGGCCATGAGAGCACTGAAACTGTATCCAGTCTGGGAGCGCTTTCAATATTCTTTCCCTTATAGCCCAGAAAAGGCCAATGTCACCCAGTTCATGGACGCCTTAAGGCTTCAACCATTTCAAAAGTAGGAGGAGCTTAAGTCCCTAGAAATGATAGAACCAATCATCATATCTATAAAACTCCACCTATTTCGCTTCCAATAGGCCACAACAAGACCCTTCCCATTTTTTCTCCACATCCCAGCCCCCCTTTTTCTTATCCCGACAGTCCCCATTTTTTCCCCCACCCTCTCACTCCACATCCTATCTTAGCCCCGCCCCTTTACATTCTAATGTTCCTATCTTTACCATGACCCCTCCCGCTTTTCTGGACCCACTACCGCCCCACCTCATTATTCCCAGCTCAGCCTCCTCCCCCTTTGCCTATCTTAAACCCGCCCCTTTACTTTCTAATGTTCCTATCTTTACCATGACCCCTCCCCCTTCTCTGGACCCACTACCACCCATCCCATTATTCCCAGCTCAGCCTCCTCCCCCTTTATCTATCTTAGTCCCGCCCCTTTGCATTCTAATGTTCCTATCTTTACCATGACCCCTCCCCCTTTTCTGGACCCACTACCACCCCACCCCATTTTTCTCAGCTCAGCCTCCTCCCCCTTTGCCTATCTTAGCCCCTCCCCTTTACATTCTAATGTTCCTATCTAGACCTTACACCTACACCCCTATAGCTGCTGGAGTCCCATACTTTTACTCTGCAGATTTCGGTCACCCCATATACTGATATGGAAGGGGGATAGGATCCCACTTTCTATAGCCCTAGATATTGCTGGAGCCTCCATTATACTCAAATTTCGCTCATCCCATTGGGATCCAATTTAAGTAGCCCACTTTCCCACGGGAATATTTGGAAGGCACAGGGAAGATTCGAACCGGCGGCTTTGTGCTACCTAGGCGCTTTACTTACCACTGCTCCACAGCAGCTGTATACTTATGGCAGTGTACATTTTCAGTCAATCAATCAAAATCCCCGGTGGCCTGGTGGGTAAGCAAGCAGCCTACCAGATGGAAGGCCAGCAGTTTGAATCCATCCGTGGTCGCCATGTTTTTGTATGTTTCCGGTCTTTCTAGAACAGCCAAAATTTTGACAATGACTGCTCTTGTTTTACAAACTTTATTCTATTTTATTTCTTAAAGCAAACCATCCCTTATGCGCTCCCTAGGCGCTTTACTTTGACAATGACTGCTCTTGTTTTAAAAACTTTATTCTATTTTATTTCTTAAAGCAAACCATCCCTTATGCGCTCCCTAGGCGCTTTACTTTGACAATGACTGCTCTTGTTTTAAAAACTTTATTCTATTTTATTTCTTAAAGCAAACCATCCCTTATGCGCTCCCTAGGAGCTTTACTTACCACTGCTGCACAGCAGCTGTATACTTGTGGCAGTGTACATTTTCACTCAGTTCATCAAAATCCTCGGTGGCTTAGTGGGTAAGCAAGCAGCCTACCAGATGGAAGGCCAGCAGTTTGAATCCAGCTGCGGTCGCCATGCTTTTGTATGTTTCTGGTCCTTCTAGAACAGCCAAAATTTTGACAATGACTGCTCTTGTTTAACAAACTTTATTCTATTTTATTTCTTAAAGCAAACCATCCCTTATGCGCTCCCTAGGCGCTATACTTTGACAATGACTGCTCTTGTTTTAAAAACTTTATTCTATTTTATTTCTTAAAGCAAACCATCCCTTATGCGCTCCCTAGGAGCTTTACTTACCACTGCTGCACAGCAGCTGTATACTTGTGACAGTGTACATTTTCATTCAATCCATCAAAATCCCCGGTGGCTTAGTGGGTAAGCAAGCAACCTACCAAATGGAAGGCCAGCAGTTTGAATCCAGCCACAGTCGCCATGTTTTTGTATGTTTCCGTTCCTTCTAGAACAGCCAACATTTTGACAATGACTGCTCTTGTTTTACAAACTTTATTCTATTTTATTTCTTAAAGCAAACCATCCCTTATGCGCTCCCTAGGCGCTTTACTTACCACTGCTCCACAGCAGCTGTATACTTGTGGCAGTGTACATTTTCACTCAGTTCATCAAAATCCCCGGTGGCTTAGTCGGTAAGCAAGCAGCCTACCAGACGGAAGACCAGCAATTTGAATCCACCTGCGGTCGCCATGCTTTTGAATGTTTCTGGTCCTTCTAGAACAGCCAAAATTTTGACAATGACTGCTCTTGTTTTACAAACTTTATTCTATTTTATTTCTTAAAGCAAACCATCCCTTATGCGCTCCCTAGGCGCTTTACTTACCACTGCTGCACAGCAGCTGTATACTTGTGGCAGTGTACATTTTCATTCAATCCATCAAAATCCCAAGGCATTCTACTAGCTTCATTGTGCCCCAGGATCTTTGCCTTGAAAGCTTACAGAGCATCCTAGCTTCGCCGCACCAAGGCATTCTACTAGCTTCATTGTGCCCCAGGATCTTTGCCTTGAAAGCTTACAGAGCATCCTAGCTTCGCCGCACCAAGGCATTCTTCTAGCTCTAATAAAAACAATCTCATTGATAGGCCTTACACTCCCTTGCTTTCACTTGTGGAGAGAGAAAAAGACACACACACACACACAGAAACAAAGGCCACGAGAGCACTGAAACTGTATCCAGTCTGGGAGCGCTTTCAATATTCTTTCCCTTATAGCCCAGAAAAGGCCAATGTCACCCAGTTCATGGACGCCTTAAGGCTTCAACCATTTCAAAAGTAGGAGGAGCTTAAGTCCCTAGAAATTATAGAACCAATCATCATATCTATAAAACTCCACCTATTTCGCTTCCAATAGGCCACAACAAGACCCTTCCCATTTTTTCTCCACATCCCAGCCCCCCCTTTTTCTTATCCCGACAGTCCCCATTTTTTCCCCCAGCCAGACCCCTCTCACTCCACATCCTATCTTAGCCCCGCCCCTTTACATTCTAATGTTCCTATATTTACCATGACCCCTCCCGCTTTTCTGGACCCACTACCGCCCCACCCCATTATTCCCAGCTCAGCCTCCTCCCCCTTTGCCTATCTTAGCCCCTGCCCCTTTACATTCTAATGTTCCTATCTTTACCATGAACCCTCCCGCTTTTCTGGACCCACTACCGCCCCACCTCATTATTCCCAGCTCAGCCTCCTCCCCCTTTGCCTATCTTAGCCCCGCCCCTTTACTTTCTAATGTTCCTATCTTTACCATGACCCCTCCCCCTTTTCTGGACCCACTACCACCCCACCCCATTTTTCTCAGCTCAGCTTCCTCCCCCTTTGCCTATCTTAGCCCCTCCCCTTTACATTCTAATGTTCCTATCTAGACCTTACACCTACACCCCTATAGCTGCTGGAGTCCCATATACTGATATGGAAGGGGGATAGGATCCCACTTTCTATAGCCCTAGATATTGCTGGAGCCTCCATTATACTCAAATTTCACTCATCCCATTGGGATCCAATTTAAGTAGCCCACTTTCCCACGGGAATATTTGGAAGGCACAGGGAGGATTCGAACCGGCGGCTTTGTGCTCCCTAGGCGCTTTACTTACCACTGCTCCACAGCAGCTGTATACTTATGGCAGTGTACATTTTCACTCAATCCATCAAAATCCCTGTTGGCC
The DNA here is from genome assembly GCF_027579735.1 of Bombina bombina. Taxonomy (NCBI): domain Eukaryota; kingdom Metazoa; phylum Chordata; class Amphibia; order Anura; family Bombinatoridae; genus Bombina; species Bombina bombina. Next base: position 333,950,740 of record NC_069504.1, on the reverse strand, counting down.
TGGTGGGTAAGCAAGCAGCCTACCAGATGGAAGGCCAGCAGTTTGAATCCAGCTGCGGTCGCCATGTTTTTGTATGTTTCCGGTCCTTCTAGAACAGACAAAATTTTGACAATGACTGCTCTTGTTTTACAAACTTTATTCTATTTTATTTCTTAAAGCAAACCATCCCTTATGCGCTCCCTAGGCGCTTTACTTTGACAATGACTGCTCTTGTTTTACAAACTTTATTCTATTTTATTTCTTAAAGCAAACCATCCCTTATGCTCTCCCTAGGCGCTTTACTTACCACTGCTGCACAGCAGCTGTATACTTGTGGCAGTGTACATTTTCATTCAATCCATCAAAATCCCCGGTGGCTTAGTGGTTAAGCAAGCAGCCTACCAAATGGAAGGCCAGCAGTTTGAATCCAGCCACAGTCGCCATGTTTTTGTATGTTTCCGTTCCTTCTAGAACAGCCAACATTTTGACAATGACTGCTCTTGTTTTACAAACTTTATTCTATTTTATTTCTTAAAGCAAACCATCCCTTATGCGCTCCCTAGGCGCTTTACTTACCACTGCTCCACAGCAGCTGTATACTTATGGCAGTGTACATTTTCACTCAATCCATCAAAATCCCTGGTGGCCTGGTGGGTCAGCAAGCAGTCTACCAGATGGAAGGCCAGCAGTTTGAATCCAGCCGCGGTTGCCATGTTTTTGTATGTTTCCGGTCCTTCTAGAACAGCCAAAATTTTGACAATGACTGCTCTTGTTTTACAAACTTTATTCTATTTTATTTCTTAAAGCAAACCATCCCTTATGCGCTCCCTAGGCGCTTTACTTTGACAATGACTGCTCTTGTTTTACAAACTTTATTCTATTTTATTTCTTAAAGCAAACCATCCCTTATGCGCTCCCTAGGAGCTTTACTTACCACTACTGCACAGCAGCTGTTTACTTGTGTCAGTGTACATTTTCACTCAGTTCATCAAAATACTCGGTGGCTTAGTGGGTAAGCAAGCAGCCTACCAGATGGAAGGCCAGCAGTTTGAATCCAGCTGCGGTCGCCATGCTTTTGTATGTTTCTGGTCCTTCTAGAACAGCCAAAATTTTGACAATGACTGCTCTTGTTTTACAAACTTTATTCTATTTTATTTCTTAAAGCAAACCATCCCTTATGCGCTCCCTAGGCGCTTTACTTACCACTGCTGCACAGCAGCTGTATACTTGTGGCAGTGTACATTTTCATTCAATCCATCAAAATCCCCGGTGGCTTAGTGGGTAAGCAAGCAGCCTACCAAATGGAAGGCCAGCAGTTTGAATCCAGCCACAGTAGCCATGTTTTTGTATGTTTCCGTTCCTTCTAGAACAGCCAACATTTTGACAATGACTGCTCTTGTTTTACAAACTTTATTCTATTTTATTTCTTAAAGCAAACCATCCCTTATGCGCTCCCTAGGAGCTTTACTTACCACTGCTGCACAGCAGCTGTATACTTGTGGCAGTGTACATTTTCACTCAGCTCATCAAAATCCCCGGTGGCTTAGTGGGTAAGCAAGCAGCCTACCAGATGGAAGGCCAGCAGTTTGAATCCAGCTGCGGTCTCCATGCTTTTGTATGTTTCTGGTCCTTCTAGAACAGCCAAAATTTTGACAATGACTGCTCTTGTTTTACAAACTTTATTCTATTTTATCTCTTAAAGCAAACCATCCCTTATGCGCTCCCTAGGCGCTTTACTTACCACTGCTGCACAGCAGCTGTTTACTTGTGGCAGTGTACATTTTCATTCAATCCATCAAAATCCCCGGTCGCTTAGTGGGTAAGCAAGCAGCCTACCAAATGGAAGGCCAGCAGTTTGAATCCAGCCACAGTCGCCATGTTTTTGTATGTTTCCGTTCCTTCTAGAACAGCCAACATTTTGACAATGACTGCTCTTGTTTTACAAACTTTATTCTATTTTATTTCTTAAAGCAAACCATCCCTTATGCGCTCCCTAGGCGCTTTACTTACCACTGCTCCACAGCAGCTGTATACTTATGGCAGTGTACATTTTCACTCAATTCATCAAAATCCCTGGTGGCCTGGTGGGTAAGCAAGCAGTCTACCAGATGGAAGGCCAGCAGTTTGAATCCAGCCGCGGTTGCCATGTTTTTGTATGTTTCCGGTCCTTCTAGAACAGCCAAAATTTTGACAATGACTGCTCTTGTTTTACAAACTTTATTCTATTTTATTTCTTAAAGCAAACCATCCCTTATGCGCTCCCTAGGCGCTTTACTTTGACAATGACTGCTCTTGTTTTACAAACTTTATTCTATTTTATTTCTTAAAGCAAACCATCCCTTATGCGCTCCCTAGGCGCTTTACTTACCACTGCTGCACAGCAGCTGTATACTTGTGGCAGTGTACATTTTCATTCAATCCATCAAAATCCCCGGTGGCTTAGTGGGTAAGCAAGCAGCCTACCAAATGGAAGGCCAGCAGTTTGAATCCAGCCACAGTCGCCATGTTTTTGTATGTTTCCGTTCCTTCTAGAACAGCCAACATTTTGACATTGACTGCTCTTGTTTTACAAACTTTATTCTATTTTATTTCTTAAAGCAAACCATCCCTTATGCGCTCCCTAGGAGCTTTACTTACCACTGCTGCACAGCAGCTGTATACTTGTGGCAGTGTACATTTTCACTCAGTTCATCAAAATCCCCGGTGGCTTAGTGGGTAAGCAAGCAGCTTACCATATGGAAGACCAGCAGTTTGAATCCAGCTGCGGTCGCCATGCTTTTGTATGTTTCTGGTCCTTCTAGAACAGCCAAAATTTTGACAATGACTGCTCTTGTTTTACAAACTTTATTCTATTTTATTTCTTAAAGCAAACCATCCCTTATGCGCTCCCTAGGCGCTTTACTTACCACTGCTGCACAGCAGCTGTATACTTGTGGCAGTGTACATTTTCATTCAATCCATCAAAATCCCTGGTGGCTTAGTGGGTAAGCAAGCAGCCTACCAAATGGAAGGCCAGCAGTTTGAATCCAGCCACAGTCGCCATGTTTTTGTATGTTTCCGTTCCTTCTAGAACAGCCAAAATTTTGACAATGACTGCTCTTGTTTTACAAACTTTATTCTATTTTATTTCTTAAAGCAAACCATCCCTTATGCGCTCCCTAGGCGCTTTACTTACCACTGCTCCACAGCAGCTGTATACTTATGGCAGTGTACATTTTCACTCAATCCATCAAAATCCCCGGTGGCCTGGTGGGTAAGCAAGCAGCCTACCAGATGGAAGGCCAGCAGTTTGAATCCAGCCGCGGTTGCCATGTTTTTGTATGTTTCCGGTCCTTCTAGAACAGCCTAAATTTTGACAATGACTGCTCTTGTTTTACAAACTTTATTCTATTTTATTTCTTAAAGCAAACCATCCCTTATGCGCTCCCTAGGCGCTTTACTTTGACAATGACTGCTCTTGTTTTAAAAACTTTATTCTTTTTTTTTTTCTTAAAGCAAACCATCCCTTATGCGCTCCCTAGGCGCTTTACTTTGACAATGACTGCTCTTGTTTTAAAAACTTTATTCTATTTTATTTCTTAAAGCAAACCATCCCTTATGCGCTCCCTAGGAGCTTTACTTACCACTACTGCACAGCAGCTGTTTACTTGTGTCAGTGTACATTTTCACTCAGTTCATCAAAATACTCGGTGGCTTAGTGGGTAAGCAAGCAGCCTACCAGATGGAAGGCCAGCAGTTTGAATCCAGCTGCGGTCGCCATGCTTTTGTATGTTTCTGGTCCTTCTAGAACAGCCAAAATTTTGACAATGACTTCTCTTGTTTAACAAACTTTATTCTATTTTATTTCTTAAAGCAAACCATCCCTTATGCGCTCCCTAGGCGCTTTACTTACCACTGCTGCACAGCAGCTGTTTACTTGTGGCAGTGTACATTTTCATTCATTCCATCAAAATCCCCGGTCGCTTAGTGGGTAAGCAAGCAGCCTACCAAATGGAAGGCCAGCAGTTTGAATCCAGCCACAGTCGCCATGTTTTTGTATGTTTCCGTTCCTTCTAGAACAGCCAACATTTTGACATTGACTGCTCTTGTTTTACAAACTTTATTCTATTTTATTTCTTAAAGCAAACCATCCCTTATGCGCTCCCTAGGCGCTTTACTTACCACTGCTCCACAGCAGCTGTATACTTATGGAAGTGTACATTTTCACTCAATCCATCAAAATCCCTGGTGGCCTGGTGGGTAAGCAAGCAGTCTACCAGATGGAAGGCCAGCAGTTTGAATCCAGCCGCGGTTGCCATGTTTTTGTATGTTTCCGGTCCTTCTAGAACAGCCAAAATTTTGACAATGACTGCTCTTGTTTTACAAACTTTATTCTATTTTATTTCTTAAAGCAAACCATCCCTTATGCGCTCCCTAGGCGCTTTACTTTGACAATGACTGCTCTTGTTTTACAAACTTTATTCTATTTTATTTCTTAAAGCAAACCATCCCTTATGCGCTCCCTAGGCGCTTTACTTACCACTGCTGCACAGCAGCTGTATACTTGTGGCAGTGTACATTTTCATTCAATCCATCAAAATCCCCGGTGGCGTAGTGGGTAAGCAAGCAGCCTACCAAATGGAAGGCCAGCAGTTTGAATCCAGCCACAGTAGCCATGTTTTTGTATGTTTCCGTTCCTTCTAGAACAGCCAACATTTTGACAATGACTGCTCTTGTTTTACAAACTTTATTCTATTTTATTTCTTAAAGCAAACCATCCCTTATGCGCTCCCTAGGCGCTTTACTTACCACTGCTGCACAGCAGCTGTATACTTGTGGCAGTGTACATTTTCACATCCATCAAAATCCCCGGTGGCTTAGTGGGTAAGCAAGCAGCCTACCAAATGGAAGGCCAGCAGTTTGAATCCAGCCACAGTCGCCATGTTTTTGTATGTTTCCGTTCCTTCTAGAACAGCCAACATTTTGACAATGACTGCTCTTGTTTTACAAACTTTATTCTATTTTATTTCTTAAAGCAAACCATCCCTTATGCGCTCCCTAGGAGCTTTACTTACCACTGCTGCACAGCAGCTGTATACTTGTGGCAGTGTACATTTTCACTCAGCTCATCAAAATCCCCGGTGGCTTAGTGGGTAAGCAAGCAGCCTACCAGATGGAAGGCCAGCAGTTTGAATCCAGCTGCGGTCTCCATGCTTTTGTATGTTTCTGGTCCTTCTAGAACAGCCAAAATTTTGACAATGACTGCTCTTGTTTTACAAACTTTATTCTATTTTATCTCTTAAAGCAAACCATCCCTTATGCGCTCCCTAGGCGCTTTACTGACCACTGCTGCACAGCAGCTGTTTACTTGTGGCAGTGTACATTTTCATTCAATCCATCAAAATCCCCGGTCGCTTAGTGGGTAAGCAAGCAGCCTACCAAATGGAAGGCCAGCAGTTTGAATCCAGCCACAGTCGCCATGTTTTTGTATGTTTCCGTTCCTTCTAGAACAGCCAACATTTTGACAATGACTGCTCTTGTTTTACAAACTTTATTCTATTTTATTTCTTAAAGCAAACCATCCCTTATGCGCTCCCTAGGCGCTTTACTTACCACTGCTCCACAGCAGCTGTATACTTATGGCAGTGTACATTTTCACTCAATTCATCAAAATCCCTGGTGGCCTGGTGGGTAAGCAAGCAGTCTACCAGATGGAAGGCCAGCAGTTTGAATCCAGCCGCGGTTGCCATGTTTTTGTATGTTTCCGGTCCTTCTAGAACAGCCAAAATTTTGACAATGACTGCTCTTGTTTTACAAACTTTATTCTATTTTATTTCTTAAAGCAAACCATCCCTTATGCGCTCCCTAGGCGCTTTACTTTGACAATGACTGCTCTTGTTTTACAAACTTTATTCTATTTTATTTCTTAAAGCAAACCATCCCTTATGCGCTCCCTAGGCGCTTTACTTACCACTGCTGCACAGCAGCTGTATACTTGTGGCAGTGTACATTTTCATTCAATCCATCAAAATCCCCGGTGGCTTAGTGGGTAAGCAAGCAGCCTACCAAATGGAAGGCCAGCAGTTTGAATCCAGCCACAGTAGCCATGTTTTTGTATGTTTCCGTTCCTTCTAGAACAGCCAACATTTTGACAATGACTGCTCTTGTTTTACAAACTTTATTCTATTTTATTTCTTAAAGCAAACCATCCCTTATGCGCTCCCTAGGAGCTTTACTTACCACTGCTGCACAGCAGCTGTATACTTGTGGCAGTGTACATTTTCACTCAGTTCATCAAAATCCCCGGTGGCTTAGTGGGTAAGCAAGCAGCTTACCATATGGAAGACCAGCAGTTTGAATCCAGCTGCGGTCGCCATGCTTTTGTATGTTTCTGGTCCTTCTAGAACAGCCAAAATTTTGACAATGACTGCTCTTGTTTTACAAACTTTATTCTATTTTATTTCTTAAAGCAAACCATCCCTTATGCGCTCCCTAGGCGCTTTACTTACCACTGCTGCACAGCAGCTGTATACTTGTGGCAGTGTACATTTTCATTCAATCCATCAAAATCCCTGGTGGCTTAGTGGGTAAGCAAGCAGCCTACCAAATGGAAGGCCAGCAGTTTGAATCCAGCCACAGTCGCCATGTTTTTGTATGTTTCCGTTCCTTCTAGAACAGCCAACATTTTGACAATGACTGCTCTTGTTTTACAAACTTTATTCTATTTTATTTCTTAAAGCAAACCATCCCTTATGCGCTCCCTAGGCGCTTTACTTACCACTGCTCCACAGCAGCTGTATACTTATGGCAGTGTACATTTTCACTCAATCCATCAAAATCCCCGGTGGCCTGGTGGGTAAGCAAGCAGCCTACCAGATGGAAGGCCAGCAGTTTGAATCCAGCCGCGGTTGCCATGTTTTTGTATGTTTCCGGTCCTTCTAGAACAGACAAAATTTTGACAATGACTGCTCTTGTTTTACAAACTTTATTCTATTTTATTTCTTAAAGCAAACCATCCCTTATGCGCTCCCTAGGCGCTTTACTTTGACAATGACTGCTCTTGTTTTAAAAACTTTATTCTTTTTTTTTTTCTTAAAGCAAACCATCCCTTATGCGCTCCCTAGGCGCTTTACTTTGACAATGACTGCTCTTGTTTTAAAAACTTTATTCTATTTTATTTCTTAAAGCAAACCATCCCTTATGCGCTCCCTAGGAGCTTTACTTACCACTACTGCACAGCAGCTGTTTACTTGTGTCAGTGTACATTTTCACTCAGTTCATCAAAATACTCGGTGGCTTAGTGGGTAAGCAAGCAGCCTACCAGATGGAAGGCCAGCAGTTTGAATCCAGCTGCGGTCGCCATGCTTTTGTATGTTTCTGGTCCTTCTAGAACAGCCAAAATTTTGACAATGACTGCTCTTGTTTTACAAACTTTATTCTATTTTATTTCTTAAAGCAAACCATCCCTTATGCGCTCCCTAGGCGCTTTACTTACCACTGCTGCACAGCAGCTGTTTACTTGTGGCAGTGTACATTTTCATTCATTCCATCAAAATCCCCGGTCGCTTAGTGGGTAAGCAAGCAGCCTACCAAATGGAAGGCCAGCAGTTTGAATCCAGCCACAGTCGCCATGTTTTTGTATGTTTCCGTTCCTTCTAGAACAGCCAACATTTTGACAATGACTGCTCTTGTTTTACAAACTTTATTCTATTTTATTTCTTAAAGCAAACCATCCCTTATGCGCTCCCTAGGCGCTTTACTTACCACTGCTCCACAGCAGCTGTATACTTATGGAAGTGTACATTTTCACTCAATCCATCAAAATCCCTGGTGGCCTGGTGGGTAAGCAAGCAGTCTACCAGATGGAAGGCCAGCAGTTTGAATCCAGCCGCGGTTGCCATGTTTTTGTATGTTTCCGGTCCTTCTAGAACAGCCAAAATTTTGACAATGACTGCTCTTGTTTTACAAACTTTATTCTATTTTATTTCTTAAAGCAAACCATCCCTTATGCGCTCCCTAGGCGCTTTACTTTGACAATGACTGCTCTTGTTTTACAAACTTTATTCTATTTTATTTCTTAAAGCAAACCATCCCTTATGCGCTCCCTAGGCGCTTTACTTACCACTGCTGCACAGCAGCTGTATACTTGTGGCAGTGTACATTTTCATTCAATCCATCAAAATCCCCGGTGGCTTAGTGGGTAAGCAAGCAGCCTACCAAATGGAAGGCCAGCAGTTTGAATCCAGCCACAGTAGCCATGTTTTTGTATGTTTCCGTTCCTTCTAGAACAGCCAACATTTTGACAATGACTGCTCTTGTTTTACAAACTTTATTCTATTTTATTTCTTAAAGCAAACCATCCCTTATGCGCTCCCTAGGAGCTTTACTTACCACTGCTGCACAGCAGCTGTATACTTGTGGCAGTGTACATTTTCACTCAGTTCATCAAAATCCCCGGTGGCTTAGTGGGTAAGCAAGCAGCCTACCAGATGGAAGACCAGCAGTTTGAATCCAGCTGCGGTCGCCATGCTTTTGTATGTTTCTGGTCCTTCTAGAACAGCCAAAATTTTGACAATGACTGCTCTTGTTTTACAAACTTTATTCTATTTTATTTCTTAAAGCAAACCATCCCTTATGCGCTCCCTAGGCGCTTTACTTACCACTGCTGCACAGCAGCTGTATACTTGTGGCAGTGTACATTTTCATTCAATCCATCAAAATCCCCGGTCGCTTAGTGGGTAAGCAAGCAGCCTACCAAATGGAAGGCCAGCAGTTTGAATCCAGCCACAGTCGCCATGTTTTTGTATGTTTCCGTTCCTTCTAGAACAGCCAACATTTTGACAATGACTGCTCTTGTTTTACAAACTTTATTCTATTTTATTTCTTAAAGCAAACCATCCCTTATGCGCTCCCTAGGCGCTTTACTTACCACTGCTCCACAGCAGCTGTATACTTATGGCAGTGTACATTTTCACTCAATCCATCAAAATCTCCGGTGGCCTGGTGGGTAAGCAAGCAGCCTACCAGATGGAAGGCCAGCAGTTTGAATCCAGCCGCGGTTGCCATGTTTTTGTATGTTTCCGGACCTTCTAGAACAGCCAAAATTTTGACAATGACTGCTCTTGTTTTACAAACTTTATTCTATTTTATTTCTTAAAGCAAACCATCCCTTATGCGCTCCCTATGCGCTTTACTTTGACAATGACTGCTCTTGTTTTACAAACTTTATTCTATTTTATTTCTTAAAGCAAACCATCCCTTATGCGCTCCCTAGGCGCTTTACTTACCACTGCTGCACAGCAGCTGTATACTTGTGGCAGTGTACATTTTCATTCAATCCATCAAAATCCCCGGTGGCTTTGTGGGTAAGCAAGCAGCCTACCAAATGGAAGGCCAGCAGTTTGAATCCAGCCACAGTAGCCATGTTTTTGTATGTTTCCGTTCCTTCTAGAACAGCCAACATTTTGACAATGACTGCTCTTGTTTTACAAACTTTATTCTATTTTATTTCTTAAAGCAAACCATCCCTTATGCGCTCCCTAGGAGCTTTACTTACCACTGCTGCACAGCAGCTGTATACTTGTGGCAGTGTACATTTTCACTCAGTTCATCAAAATCCCCGGTGGCTTAGTGGGTAAGCAAGCAGCCTACCAGATGGAAGGCCAGCAGTTTGAATCCAGCTGCGGTCGCCATGCTTTTGTATGTTTCTGGTAATTCTAGAACAGCCAAAATTTTGACAATGACTGCTCTTGTTTTACAAACTTTATTCTATTTTATTTCTTAAAGCAAACCATCCCTTATGCGCTCCCTAGGCGCTTTACTTACCACTGCTGCACAGCAGCTGTACACTTGTGGCAGTGTACATTTTCATTCAATCCATCAAAATCCCCGGTCGCTTAGTGGGTAAGCAAGCAGCCTACCAAATGGAAGGCCAGCAGTTTGAATCCAGCCACAGTCGCCATGTTTTTGTATGTTTCTGTTCCTTCTAGAACAGCCAACATTTTGACAATGACTGCTCTTGTTTTACAAACTTTATTCTATTTTATTTCTTAAAGCAAACCATCCCTTATGCGCTCCCTAGGCGCTTTACTTACCACTGCTGCACAGCAGCTGTATACTTGTGGCAGTGTACATTTTCATTCAATCCATCAAAATCCCTGGTGGCTTAGTGGGTAAGCAAGCAGCCTACCAAATGGAAGGCCAGCAGTTTGAATCCAGCCACAGTAGCCATGTTTTTGTATGTTTCCGTTCCTTCTAGAACAGCCAACATTTTGACAATGACTGCTCTTGTTTTACAAACTTTATTCTATTTTATTTCTTAAAGCAAACCATCCCTTATGCGCTCCCTAGGAGCTTTACTTACCACTGCTGCACAGCAGCTGTATACTTGTGGCAGTGTACATTTTCACTCAGTTCATCAAAATCCCCGGTGGCTTAGTGGGTAAGCAAGCAGCCTACCAGATGGAAGACCAGCAGTTTGAATCCAGCTGCGGTCGCCATGCTTTTGTATGTTTCTGGTCCTTCTAGAACAGCCAAAATTTTGACAATGACTGCTCTTGTTTTACAAACTTTATTCTATTTTATTTCTTAAAGCAAACCATCCCTTATGCGCTCCCTAGGCGCTTTACTTACCACTGCTGCACAGCAGCTGTATACTTGTGGCAGTGTACATTTTCATTCAATCCATCAAAATCCCCGGTCGCTTAGTGGGTAAGCAAGCAGCCTACCAAATGGAAGGCCAGCAGTTTGAATCCAGCCACAGTCGCCATGTTTTTGTATGTTTCCGTTCCTTCTAGAACAGCCAACATTTTGACAATGACTGCTCTTGTTTTACAAACTTTATTCTATTTTATTTCTTAAAGCAAACCATCCCTTATGCGCTCCCTAGGCGCTTTACTTACCACTGCTCCACAGCAGCTGTATACTTATGGCAGTGTACATTTTCACTCAATCCATCAAAATCTCCGGTGGCCTGGTGGGTAAGCAAGCAGCCTACCAGATGGAAGGCCAGCAGTTTGAATCCAGCCGCGGTTGCCATGTTTTTGTATGTTTCCGGACCTTCTAGAACAGCCAAAATTTTGACAATGACTGCTCTTGTTTTACAAACTTTATTCTATTTTATTTCTTAAAGCAAACCATCCCTTATGCGCTCCCTATGCGCTTTACTTTGACAATGACTGCTCTTGTTTTACAAACTTTATTCTATTTTATTTCTTAAAGCAAACCATCCCTTATGCGCTCCCTAGGCACTTTACTTACCACTGCTGCACAGCAGCTGTATACTTGTGGCAGTGTACATTTTCATTCAATCCATCAAAATCCCCGGTGGCTTTGTGGGTAAGCAAGCAGCCTACCAAATGGAAGGCCAGCAGTTTGAATCCAGCCACAGTAGCCATGTTTTTGTATGTTTCCGTTCCTTCTAGAACAGCCAACATTTTGACAATGACTGCTCTTGTTTTACAAACTTTATTCTATTTTATTTCTTAAAGCAAACCATCCCTTATGCGCTCCCTAGGAGCTTTACTTACCACTGCTGCACAGCAGCTGTATACTTGTGGCAGTGTACATTTTCACTCAGTTCATCAAAATCCCCGTTGGCTTAGTGGGTAAGCAAGCAGCCTACCAGATGGAAGGCCAGCAGTTTGAATCCAGCTGCGGTCGCCATGCTTTTGTATGTTTCTGGTAATTCTAGAACAGCCAAAATTTTGACAATGACTGCTCTTGTTTTACAAACTTTATTCTATTTTATTTCTTAAAGCAAACCATCCCTTATGCGCTCCCTAGGCGCTTTACTTACCACTGCTGCACAGCAGCTGTACACTTGTGGCAGTGTACATTTTCATTCAATCCATCAAAATCCCCGGTCGCTTAGTGGGTAAGCAAGCAGCCTACCAAATGGAAGGCCAGCAGTTTGAATCCAGCCACAGTCGCCATGTTTTTGTATGTTTCTGTTCCTTCTAGAACAGCCAACATTTTGACAATGACTGCTCTTGTTTTACAAACTTTATTCTATTTTATTTCTTAAAGCAAACCATCCCTTATGCGCTCCCTAGGCGCTTTACTTACCACTGCTCCACAGCAGCTGTATACTTATGGCAGTGTACATTTTCACTCAATCCATCAATATCCCCGGTGGCCTGGTGGGTAAGCAAGCAGCCTACCAGATGGAAGGCTAGCAGTTTGAATCCAGCCGCGGTTGCCATGTTTTTGTATGTTTCCGTTCCTTCTAGAACAGCCAACATTTTGACAATGACTGCTCTTGTTTTACAAACTTTATTCTATTTTATTTCTTAAAGCAAACCATCCCTTATGCGCTCCCTAGGCGCTTTACTTACCACTGCTGCACAGCAGCTGTATACTTGTGGCAGTGTACATTTTCATTCAATCCATCAAAATCCCCGGTGGCCTGGTGGGTAAGCAAGCAGCCTACCAAATGGAAGGCCAGCACTTTGAATCCAGCCGCGGTCACCATGTTTTTGTATGTTTCCGTTCCTTCTAGAACAGCCAACATTTTGACAATGACTGCTCTTGTTTTACAAACTTTATTCTATTTTATTTCTTAAAGCAAACCATCCCTTATGCGCTCCCTAGGCGCTTTACTTACCACTGCTCCACAGCAGCTGTATACTTGTGGCAGTGTACATTTTCACTCAATCCATCAAAATCCACGATGGCTTAGTGAGTAAGCAAACAGCCTACCAGATGGAAGGCCAGCAGTTTGAATCCAGCCGCTGTCACCAAGGAGAAGGTAGAAAGTGCTGCTACTCCAAGCAGAATGTACGTACAATAGCATTTGACAATTAACCAATTATTCTTTGTGTTGCAAAGATTATTCTATTTTATTTCTTAAAGCAAGTCATCTCCTTACTATGTATTAAAGGAACATGAAACCCAAATGTTTATCTTTCACGATTCAGATAGAGCATGCAATTTGAAACAACTTTCCAATGAACTTCTATTCTCTTGCTTGTTTTATTCTCTTGATATCCTTTGTTGAAAAGCACACCTGGGTAGGCTAAGCAGCTGCTGATTGGTGGCTGCATACATATGCCTCATGTTATTGGCTCACCCATGTTCATTGCTATTTCTTCAACAAAGGATAGAAAGAGAATGATGCAAATTACATAATAGAAGTAAATTGTAGAGTTGTTTAAAATTGAAGATTCTATCTGAATCATGAAAAAGGAAAAAAAAAGAAGCAGAAGAAGAAAAATGGGGTTTCATGTCCCTTTATCTTTTTTCTTGGATTAATGGACTACAACTGTAAAGATAATGGGTACTTGCCCTTCCACACTAGTCGCAAGTCTGCTGGTTCGGTCTAGTGGTTAGCTCAGCGGCTACACTGGCGGGAATTTGAATCCCTCTGTGGTTGCTGCAAATTCTTCTTGCATGGCCTTAAGTTGCGTTTTATAATCAGCAATCCAAAGTTTATTTTAATTTGCAAATCTTACTCTGTTTTAATAATGTACAGCAAGTCATCTATTTTCTACTTAAGCATTATTTTCTTGGGTCAACGGGCTAAATTTGTGAAATGAATGAGTACTTCCCCTGTATGCCATCAGAAGGGTCAACCAGAGTAGCTGTGTGGCTGTCATCGTCGCCTAACAGCCCTTAAGTTGGGAGCTTGAGTCCCGCTGTGGGATTAGTGGTCTAAAACTGTAAACATAATGGGTTCTAGCCCTGTTCAGCACACACCAAGCCAGCCGGTGTATCCTGATGGGTCACTCAGCTGCCCCACATGTCAAAGGTTGCGAGTTAGAATCCAGCTATTGCTGCGTGCTCTCCATTTAAACGCTGTTCTTCAAGTAGCAGTTTACGGGAAGAAATATAAAATCTTGTTTTATTTCAGCTCGTTACAGCAAGAAATATCTTTACTGCTCATCGTTTTTTTCTTCTTATTATTATTATTATTAATGGTCAAAAATGACATGCTCTCATTCGTTAGAGCAGGTCATTTTATCACTAGTGACACTGCAAGTCTATGTGTGTTAACCGCACAGATGGGTCATGCACATAGTTCAGGTACTGCTCTGGAGCCACAGAGAACTCCTGGTCACTGAGCAGATGCAGCCGATGAGACAATACTCAGCTGCAGTCAGCCAGCTGGGTCGACGACGAATAGAGCATGTCATTTTTGTACTACAACGTCCCTTTAAGCAGAGATTCTCTACACTACATTGTAATGGTATTTTTTGCCCTTAACGAGAAGGAGGTGGCCTTAATCAAAGGGAAGATGACGCCGTTTTAGCATGCTGGATCATGTATATTGCTAAGACAGTTCTGCAAAGGGCCTAGCCTATGCACCTACATTTCAGATGCATCCAGCTAGCAACCAATGCCGATGTGGAATGGAAAGGTGAGCGGAAATTCAGCACGGAGAGAGACTGTTATGCCACCTGTTCCTCTTCCCCACAAGACCTCATTAAGCCAGAGCATGTTCCCTCCTCTGCACCCGGAGAAGCTCTGCAGAAGCAACAACAGCAGCAGCTTTTAAGAGATCTTTACAAAGGAAACTGGGATTTTGGCCTCTACTCCCTATGTAATCAAATGCACGATTTGCTGTTGGGGAACTACTGATTTAACATGAACCTGCTGTTGGCAACGTTTGCACACTTGAAGCCATGTCCATGCCATGTATCCAGAAAAGCAACAGCAAGGGGAAATACTTCTGTGAGAAGTCTTTGTGTCCCATCTCCGCAGCAGTGCAAGGAGAGACTCTGGCTTCATTGTGCCCCAGGATCTTTGCCTTTAAGACTTACAGAGCATCCCAGCTTCGCAGCCCCAAGGCATTCTTCTAGCTTCATTGTGCCCCAGGATCTTTGCCTTGAAGGCTTACAGAGCATCCTAGCTTCACTGCACCAAGGCATTCTACTAGCTTCATTGTGCCCCAGGATCTTTGCCTTGAAAGCTTACAGAGCATCCTAGCTTCGCCGCACCAAGGCATTCTTCTAGCTCTAATAAAAACAATCTCATTGATAGGCCTTACACTCCCTTGCTTTCACTTGTGGAGAGAGAAAAAGACACACACACACAGAAACAAAGGCCACGAAAGCACTGAAACTGTATCCAGTCTGGGAGCGCTTTCAATATTCTTTCCCTTATAGCCCAGAAAAGGCCAATGTCACCCAGTTCATGGACGCCTTAAGGCTTCAACCATTTCAAAAGTAGGAGGAGCTTAAGTGCCTAGAAATTATAGAACCAATCATCATATCTATAAAACTCCACCTATTTCGCTTCCAATAGGCCACAACAAGACCCTTCCCATTTTTTCTCCACATCCCAGCCCCCCCTTTTTCTTATCCCTACAGTCCCCATTTTTTCCCCCAGCCAGACCCCTCTCACTCCACATCCTATTTTAGCCCCGCCCCTTTACATTCTAATGTTCCTATATTTACCATGACCCCTCCCGCTTTTCTGGACCCACTACCGCCCCACCCATTATTCCCAGCTCAGCCTCCTCCCCCTTTGCCTATCTTAGCCCCTGCCCCTTTACATTCTAATGTTCCTATCTTTACCATGACCCCTCCCGCTTTTCTGGACCCACTACCGCCCCACCTCATTATTCCCAGCTCAGCCTCCTCCCCCTTTGCCTATCTTAGCCCCGCCCCTTTACTTTCTAATGTTCCTATCTTTACCATGACCCCTCCCCCTTCTCTGGACCCACTACCACCCATCCCATTATTCCCAGCTCAGCCTCCTCCCCCTTTATCTATCTTAGTCCCGCCCCTTTGCATTCTAATGTTCCTATCTTTACCATGACCCCTCCCCCTTTTCTGGACCCACTACCACCCCACCCCATTTTTCTCAGCTCAGCCTCCTCCCCCTTTGCCTATCTTAGCCCCTCCCCTTTACATTCTAATGTTCCTATCTAGACCTTACACCTACACCCCTATAGCTGCTGGAGTCCCATACTTTTACTCTGCAGATTTCGGTCACCCCATATACTGATATGAAAGGGGGATAGGATCCCACTTTCTATAGCCCTAGATATTGCTGGAGCCTCCATTATACTCAAATTTCGCTCATCCCATTGGGATCCAATTTAAGTAGCCCACGGGAATATTTGGAAGGCACAGGGAGGATTCGAACCGGCGGCTTTGTGCTCCCTAGGCGCTTTACTTACCACTGCTCCACAGCAGCTGTATACTTATGGCAGTGTACATTTTCACTCAATCCATCAAAACCCCCCGTGGCCTGGTGGGTAAGCAAGCAGCCTACCAGATGGAAGGCCAGCAGTTTGAATCTAGCCGCGGTCGCCATGTTTTTGTATGTTTCCGGTCCTTCTAGAACAGACAAAATTTTGACAATGACTGCTCTTGTTTTACAAACTTTATTCTATTTTATTTCTTAAAGCAAACCATCCCTTATGCGCTCCCTAGGCGCTTTACTTTGACAATGACTGCTCTTGTTTTAAAAACTTTATTCTATTTTATTTCTTAAAGCAAACCATCCCTTATGCGCTCCCTAGGCGCTTTACTTTGACAATGACTGCTCTTGTTTTAAAAACTTTATTCTATTTTATTTCTTAAAGCAAACCATCCCTTATGCGCTCCCTAGGAGCTTTACTTACCACTACTGCACAGCAGCTGTTTACTTGTGTCAGTGTACATTTTCACTCAGTTCATCAAAATACTCGGTGGCTTAGTGGGTAAGCAAGCAGCCTACCAGATGGAAGGCCAGCAGTTTGAATCCAGCTGCGGTCGCCATGCTTTTGTATGTTTCTGGTCCTTCTAGAACAGCCAAAATTTTGACAATGACTGCTCTTGTTTTACAAACTTTATTCTATTTTATTTCTTAAAGCAAACCATCCCTTATGCGCTCCCTAGGCGCTTTACTTACCACTGCTGCACAGCAGCTGTATACTTGTGGCAGTGTACATTTGCATGCAATCCATCAAATTCCCCGGTGGCTTAGTGGGTAAGCAAGCAGCCTTCCAAATGGAAGGCCAGCAGTTTGAATCCAGCCACAGTCGCCATGTTTTTGTATGTTTCCGTTCCTTCTAGAACAGCCAACATTTTAACAATGACTGCTCTTGTTTTACAAACTTTATTCTATTTTATTTCTTAAAGCAAACCATCCCTTATGCGCTCCCTAGGCGCTTTACTTACCACTGCTCCACCGCAGCTGTATACTTATGGCAGTGTACATTTTCACTCAATCCATCAAAATCCCCGGTGGCCTGGTGGGTAAGCAAGCAGCCTACCAGATGGAAGGCCAGCAGTTTGAATCCAGCCGCGGTTGCCATGTTTTTGTATGTTTCCGGTCCTTCTAGAACAGCCAAAATTTTGACAATGACTGCTCTTGTTTTACAAACTTTATTCTATTTTATTTCTTAAAGCAAACCATCCCTTATGCGCTCCCTAGGCGCTTTACTTTGACAATGACTGCTCTTGTTTTACAAACTTTATTCTATTTTATTTCTTAAAGCAAACCATCCCTTATGCGCTCCCTAGGCGCTTTACTTACCACTGCTCCACAGCAGCTGTATACTTGTGGCAGTGTACATTTTCACTCAATCCATCAAAATCCCCGATGGCTTAGTGAGTAAGCAAACAGCCTACCAGATGGAAGGCCAGCAGTTTGAATCCAGCCGCTGTCACCAAGGAGAAGGTAGAAAGTGCTGCTACTCCAATCAGAATGTATGTTCAATAGCATTTGACAATTAACCAATTATTCTTTGTGTTGCAAAGATTATTCTATTTTATTTCTTAAAGCAAGTCATCTCCTTACTATGTATTAAAGGAACATGAAACCCAAATGTTTATCTTTCACGATTCAGATAGAGCATGCAATTTGAAACAACTTTCCAATGAACTTCTATTCTCTTGCTTGTTTTATTCTCTTGATATCCTTTGTTGAAAAGCACACCTGGGTAGGCTAAGCAGCTGCTGATTGGTGGCTGCATACATATGCCTCATGTTATTGGCTCACCCATGTTCATTGCTATTTCTTCAACAAAGGATACAAAGAGAATGATGCAAATTACATAATAGAAGTAAATTGTAGAGTTGTTTAAAATTGAAGATTCTATCTGAATCATGAAAAAGGAAAAAAAAAGAAGCAGAAGAAGAAAAATGGGGTTTCATGTCCCTTTATCTTTTTTCTTGGATTAATGGACTACAACTGTAAAGATAATGGGTACTTGCCCTTCCACACTAGTCGCAAGTCTGCTGGTTCGGTCTAGTGGTTAGCTCAGCGGCTACACTAGCGGGAATTTGAATCCCTCTGTGGTTGCTGCAAATTCTTCTTGCATGGCCTTAAGTTGCGTTTTATAATCAGCAATCCAAAGTTTATTTTAATTTGCAAATCTTACTCTGTTTTAATAATGTACAGCAAGTCATCTATTTTCTACTTAAGCATGATTTTCTTGGGTCAATGGGCTAAATTTGTGAAATGAATGAGTACTTCCCCTGTATGCCATCAGAAGGGTCAACCAGAGTAGCTGTGTGGCTGTCATCGTCGCCTAACAGCCCTTAAGTTGGGAGCTTGAGTCCCGCTGTGGGATTAGTGGTCTAAAACTGTAAACATAATGGGTTCTAGCCCTGTTCAGCACACACCAAGCCAGCCGGTGTATCCTGATGGGTCACTCAGCTGCCCCACATGTCAAAGGTTGCGAATTAGAATCCAGCTATTGCTGCGTGCTCTCCATTTAAACGCTGTTCTTCAAGTAGCAGTTTACGGGAAGAAATATAAAATCTTGTTTTATTTCAGCTCGTTACAGCAAGAAATATCTTTACTGCTCATCGTTTTTTTCTTATTATTATTATTATTATTAATGGTCAAAAATGACATGCTCTCATTCGTTAGAGCAGGTCATTTTATCACTAGTGACACTGCAAGTCTATGTGTGTTAACCGCACAGATGGGTCATGCACATAGTTCAGGTACTGCTCTGGAGCCACAGAGAACTCCTGGTCACTGAGCAGATGCAGCCGATGAGACAATACTCAGCTGCAGTCAGCCAGCTGGGTCGACGACGAATAGAGCATGTCATTTTTGTACTACAACGTCCCTTTAAGCAGAGATGCTCTACAGTACATTGTAATGGTATTTTTTGCCCTTAACGAGAAGGAGGTGGCCTTAATCAAAGGGAAGATGACGCCATTTTAGCATGCTGGATCATGTATATTGCTAAGACAGTTCTGCAAAGGGCCTAGCTTATGCACCTACATTTCAGATGCATCCAGCTAGCAACCAATGCCGATGTGGAATGGAAAGGTGAGCGGAAATTCAGCACGGAGAGAGACTGTTATGCCACCTGTTCCTCTTCCCCACAAGACCTCATTAAGCCAGAGCATGTTCCCTCCTCTGCACCCGGAGAAGCTCTGCAGAAGCAACAACAGCAGCAGCTTTTAAGAGATCTTTACAAAGGAAACTGGGATTTTGGCCTCTACTCCCTATGTAATCAAATGCACGATTTGCTGTTGGGGAACTACTGATTTAACATGAACCTGCTGTTGGCAACGTTTGCACACTTGAAGCCATGTCCATGCCATGTATCCAGAAAAGCAACAGCAAGGGGAAATACTTCTGTGAGAAGTCTTTGTGTCCCATCTCCGCAGCAGTGCAAGGAGAGACTCTGGCTTCATTGTGCCCCAGGATCTTTGCCTTTAAGACTTACAGAGCATCCCAGCTTCGCAGCCCCAAGGCATTCTTCTAGCTTCATTGTGCCCCAGGATCTTTGCCTTGAAGGCTTACAGAGCATCCTAGCTTCACTGCACCAAGGCATTCTACTAGCTTCATTGTGCCCCAGGATCTTTGCCTTGAAAGCTTACAGAGCATCCTAGCTTCGCCGCACCAAGGCATTCTTCTAGCTCTAATAAAAACAATCTCATTGATAGGCCTTACACTCCCTTGCTTTCACTTGTGGAGAGAGAAAAAGACACACACACACAGAAACAAAGGCCACGAGAGCACTGAAACTGTATCCAGTCTGGGAGCGCTTTCAATATTCTTTCCCTTATAGCCCAGAAAAGGCCAATGTCACCCAGTTCATGGACGCCTTAAGGCTTCAACCATTTCAAAAGTAGGAGGAGCTTAAGTCCCTAGAAATTATAGAACCAATCATCATATCTATAAAACTCCACCTATTTCGCTTCCAATAGGCCACAACAAGACCCTTCCCATTTTTTCTCCACATCCCAGCCCCCCCTTTTTCTTATCCCGACAGTCCCCATTTTTTCCCCCCAGCCAGACCCCTCTCACTCCACATCCTATCTTAGCCCCGCCCCTTTACATTCTAATGTTCCTATATTTACAATGACCCCTCCCGCTTTTCTGGACCCACTACCGCCCCACCCCATTATTCCCAGCTCAGCCTCCTCCCCCTTTGCCTATCTTAGCCCCTGCCCCTTTACATTCTAATGTTCCTATCTTTACCATGAACCCTCCCGCTTTTCTGGACCCACTACCGCCCCACCTCATTATTCCCAGCTCAGCCTCCTCCCCCTTTGCCTATCTTAGCCCCGCCCCTTTACTTTCTAATGTTCCTATCTTTACCATGACCCCTCCCCCTTCTCTGGACCCACTACCACCCATCCCATTATTCCCAGCTCAGCCTCCTCCCCCTTTATCTATCTTATTCCCGCCCCTTTGCATTCTAATGTTCCTATCTTTACCATGACCCCTCCCCCTTTTCTGGACCCACTACCACCCCACCCCATTTTTCTCAGCTCAGCCTCCTCCCCCTTTGCCTATCTTAGCCCCTCCCCTTTACATTCTAATGTTCCTATCTAGACCTTACACCTACACCCCTATAGCTGCTGGAGCCCCATATACTGATATGGAAGGGGGATAGGATCCCACTTTCTATAGCCCTAGATATTGCTGGAGCCTCCATTATACTCAAATTTCGCTCATCCCATTGGGATCCAATTTAAGTAGCCCACTTTCCCACGGGAATATTTGGAAGGCACAGGGAGGATTCGAACCGGCGGCTTTGTGCTCCCTAGGCGCTTTACTTACCACTGCTCCACAGCAGCTGTATACTTATGGCAGTGTACATTTTCACTCAATCCATCAAAATCCCTGGTGGCCTGGTGGGTAAGCAAGCAGCCTACCAGATGGAAGGCCAGCAGTTTGAATCCAGCTGCGGTCGCCATGTTTTTGTATGTTTCCGGTCCTTCTAGAACAGACAAAATTTTGACAATGACTGCTCTTGTTTTACAAACTTTATTCTATTTTATTTCTTAAAGCAAACCATCCCTTATGCGCTCCCTAGGCGCTTTACTTTGACAATGACTGCTCTTGTTTTACAAACTTTATTCTATTTTATTTCTTAAAGCAAACCATCCCTTATGCGCTCCCTAGGAGCTTTACTTACCACTGCTCCACAGCAGCTGTATACTTGTGGCAGTGTACATTCTCACTCAATCCATCAAAATCCCCGATGGCTTAGTGAGTAAGCAAACAGCCTACCAGATGGAAGGCCAGCAGTTTGAATCCAGCCGCTGTCACCAAGCAGAAGGTAGAAAGTGCTGCTACTCCAATCAGAATGTATGTTCAATAGCATTTGACAATTAACCAATTATTCTTTGTGTTGCAAAGATTATTCTATTTTATTTCTTAAAGCAAGTCATCTCCTTACTATGTATTAAAGGAACATGAAACCCAAATGTTTATCTTTCACGATTCAGATAGAGCATGCAATTTGAAACAACTTTCCAATGAACTTCTATTCTCTTGCTTGTTTTATTCTCTTGATATCCTTTGTTGAAAAGCACACCTGGGTAGGCTAAGCAGCTGCTGATTGGTGGCTGCATACATATGCCTCATGTTATTGGCTCACCCATGTTCATTGCTATTTCTTCAACAAAGGATAGAAAGAGAATGATGCAAATTACATAATAGAAGTAAATTGTAGAGTTGTTTAAAATTGAAGATTCTATCTGAATCATGAAAAAGGAAAAAAAAAAGAAGCAGAAGAAGAAAAATGGGGTTTCATGTCCCTTTATCTTTTTTCTTGGATTAATGGACTACAACTGTAAAGATAATGGGTACTTGCCCTTCCACACTAGTCGCAAGTCTGCTGGTTCGGTCTAGTGGTTAGCTCAGCGGCTACACTAGCGGGAATTTGAATCCCTCTGTGGTTGCTGCAAATTCTTCTTGCATGGCCTTAAGTTGCGTTTTATAATCAGCAATCCAAAGTTTATTTTAATTTGCAAATCTTACTCTGTTTTAATAATGTACAGCAAGTCATCTATTTTCTACTTAAGCATGATTTTCTTGGGTCAATGGGCTAAATTTGTGAAATGAATGAGTACTTCCCCTGTATGCCATCAGAAGGGTCAACCAGAGTAGCTGTGTGGCTGTCATCGTCGCCTAACAGCCCTTAAGTTGGGAGCTTGAGTCCCGCTGTGGGATTAGTGGTCTAAAACTGTAAACATAATGGGTTCTAGCCCTGTTCAGCACACACCAAGCCAGCCGGTGTATCCTGGTGGGTCACTCAGCTGCCCCACATGTCAAAGGTTGCGAATTAGAATCCAGCTATTGCTGCATGCTCTCCATTTAAACGCTGTTCTTCAAGTAGCAGTTTACGGGAAGAAATATAAAATCTTGTTTTATTTCAGCTCTTTACAGCAAGAAATATCTTTACTGCTCATCGTTTTTTTCTTATTATTATTATTATTATTAATGGTCAAAAATGACATGCTCTCATTCGTTAGAGCAGGTCATTTTATCACTAGTGACACTGCAAGTCTATGTGTGTTAACCGCACAGATGGGTCATGCACATAGTTCAGGTACTGCTCTGGAGCCACAGAGAACTCCTGGTCACTGAGCAGATGCAGCCGATGAGACAATACTCAGCTGCAGTCAGCCAGCTGGGTCGACGACGAATAGAGCATGTCATTTTTGTACTACAACGTCCCTTTAAGCAGAGATGCTCTACACTACATTGTAATGGTATTTTTTGCCCTTAACGAGAAGGAGGTGGCCTTAATCAAAGGGAAGATGACGCCATTTTAGCATGCTGGATCATGTATATTGCTAAGACAGTTCTGCAAAGGGCCTAGCTTATGCACCTACATTTCAGATGCATCCAGCTAGCAACCACTGCCGATGTGGAATGGAAAGGTGAGCGGAAATTCAGCACGGAGAGAGACTGTTATGCCACCTGTTCCTCTTCCCCACAAGACCTCATTAAGCCAGAGCATGTTCCCTCCTCTGCACCCGGAGAAGCTCTGCAGAAGCAACAACAGCAGCAGCTTTTAAGAGATCTTTACAAAGGAAACTGGGATTTTGGCCTCTACTCCCTATGTAATCAAATGCACGATTTGCTGTTGGGGAACTACTGATTTAACATGAACCTGCTGTTGGCAACGTTTGCACACTTGAAGCCATGTCCATGCCATGTATCCAGAAAAGCAACAGCAAGGGGAAATACTTCTGTGAGAAGTCTTTGTGTCCCATCTCCGCAGCAGTGCAAGGAGAGACTCTGGCTTCATTGTGCCCCAGGATCTTTGCCTTTAAGACTTACAGAGCATCCCAGCTTCGCAGCCCCAAGGCATTCTTCTAGCTTCATTGTGCCCCAGGATCTTTGCCTTGAAGGCTTACAGAGCATCCTAGCTTCACTGCACCAAGGCATTCTACTAGCTTCATTGTGCCCCAGGATCTTTGCCTTGAAAGCTTACAGAGCATCCTAGCTTCGCCGCACCAAGGCATTCTTCTAGCTCTAATAAAAACAATCTCATTGATAGGCCTTACACTCCCTTGCTTTCACTTGTGGAGAGAGAAAAAGACACACACACACAGAAACAAAGGCCACGAGAGCACTGAAACTGTATCCAGTCTGGGAGCGCTTTCAATATTCTTTCCCTTATAGCCCAGAAAAGGCCAATGTCACCCAGTTCATGGACGCCTTAAGGCTTCAACCATTTCAAAAGTAGGAGGAGCTTAAGTCCCTAGAAATTATAGAACCAATCATCATATCTATAAAACTCCACCTATTTCGCTTCCAATAGGCCACAACAAGACCCTTCCCATTTTTTCTCCACATCCCAGCCCCCCCTTTTTCTTATCCCGACAGTCCCCATTTTTTCCCCCCAGCCAGACCCCTCTCACTCCACATCCTATCTTAGCCCCGCCCCTTTACATTCTAATGTTCCTATATTTACAATGACCCCTCCCGCTTTTCTGGACCCACTACCGCCCCACCCCATTATTCCCAGCTCAGCCTCCTCCCCCTTTGCCTATCTTAGCCCCTGCCCCTTTACGTTCTAATGTTCCTATCTTTACCATGAACCCTCCCGCTTTTCTGGACCCACTACCGCCCCACCTTATTATTCCCAGCTCAGCCTCCTCCCCCTTTGCCTATCTTAGCCCCGCCCCTTTACTTTCTAATGTTCCTATCTTTACCATGACCCCTCCCCCTTCTCTGGACCCACTACCACCCATCCCATTATTCCCAGCTCAGCCTCCTCCCCCTTTATCTATCTTATTCCCGCCCCTTTGCATTCTAATGTTCCTATCTTTACCATGACCCCTCCCCCTTTTCTGGACCCACTACCACCCCACCCCATTTTTCTCAGCTCAGCCTCCTCCCCCTTTGCCTATCTTAGCCCCTCCCCTTTACATTCTAATGTTCCTATCTAGACCTTACACCTACACCCCTATAGCTGCTGGAGTCCCATATACTGATATGGAAGGGGGATAGGATCCCACTTTCTATAGCCCTAGATATTGCTGGAGCCTCCATTATACTCAAATTTCGCTCATCCCATTGGGATCCAATTTAAGTAGCCCACTTTCCCACGGGAATATTTGGAAGGCACAGGGAGGATTCGAACCGGCGGCTTTGTGCTCCCTAGGCGCTTTACTTACCACTGCTCCACAGCAGCTGTATACTTATGGCAGTGTACATTTTCACTCAATCCATCATAATCCCTGGTGGCCTGGTGGGTAAGCAAGCAGCCTACCAGATGGAAGGCCAGCAGTTTGAATCCAGCTGCGGTCGCCATGTTTTTGTATGTTTCCGGTCCTTCTAGAACAGACAAAATTTTGACAGTGACTGCTCTTGTTTAACAAACTTTATTCTATTTTATTTCTTAAAGCAAACCATCCCTTATGCGCTCCCTAGGCGCTTTACTTTGACAATGACTGCTCTTGTTTTAAAAACTTTATTCTATTTTATTTCTTAAAGCAAACCATCCCTTATGCGCTCCCTAGGCGCTTTACTTTGACAATGACTGCTCTTGTTTTAAAAACTTTATTCTATTTTATTTCTTAAAGCAAACCATCCCTTATGCGCTCCCTAGGAGCTTTACTTACCACTACTGCACAGCAGCTGTTTACTTGTGTCAGTGTACATTTTCACTCAGTTCATCAAAATACTCGGTGGCTTAGTGGGTAAGCAAGCAGCCTACCAGATGGAAGGCCAGCAGTTTGAATCCAGCTGCGGTCGCCATGCTTTTGTATGTTTCTGGTCCTTCTAGAACAGCCAAAATTTTGACAATGACTGCTCTTGTTTTACAAACTTTATTCTATTTTATTTCTTAAAGCAAACCATCCCTTATGCGCTCCCTAGGCGCTTTACTTACCACTGCTGCACAGCAGCTGTATACTTGTGGCAGTGTACATTTTCATTAAATCCATCAAAATCCCCGGTGGCTTAGTGGGTAAGCAAGCAGCCTACCAAATGGAAGGCCAGCAGTTTGAATCCAGCCACAGTCGCCATGTTTTTGTATGTTTCCGTTCCTTCTAGAACAGCCAACATTTTGACAATGACTGCTCTTGTTTTACAAACTTTATTCTATTTTATTTCTTAAAGCAAACCATCCCTTATGCGCTCCCTAGGCGCTTTACTTACCACTGCTCCACCGCAGCTGTATACTTATGGCAGTACATTTTCACTCAATCCATCAAAATCCCCGGTGGCCTGGTGGGTAAGCTAGCAGTTTGAATCCAGCCGCGGTTGCCATGTTTTTGTATGTTTCCGGTCCTTCTAGAACAGCCAAAATTTTGACAATGACTGCTCTTGTTTTACAAACTTTATTCTATTTTATTTCTTAAAGCAAACCATCCCTTATGCGCTCCCTAGGCGCTTTACTTTGACAATGACTGCTCTTGTTTTACAAACTTTATTCTATTTTATTTCTTAAAGCAAACCATCCCTTATGCGCTCCCTAGGCGCTTTACTTACCACTGCTGCACAGCAGCTGTATACTTGTGGCAGTGTACATTTTTATTCAATCCATCAAAATCCCCGGTGGCCTGGTGGGTAAGCAAGCAGCCTACCAAATGGAAGGCCAGCACTTTGAATCCAGCCGCGGTCACCATGTTTTTGTATGTTTCCGTTCCTTCTAGAACAGCCAACATTTTGACAATGACTGCTCTTGTTTTACAAACTTTATTCTATTTTATTTCTTAAAGCAAACCATCCCTTATGCGCTCCCTAGGAGCTTTACTTACCACTGTTCCACAGCAGCTGTATACTTGTGGCAGTGTACATTCTCACTCAATCCATCAAAATCCCCGATGGCTTAGTGAGTAAGCAAACAGCCTACCAGATGGAAGGCCAGCAGTTTGAATCCAGCCGCTGTCACCAAGGAGAAGGTAGAAAGTGCTGCTACTCCAAGCAGAATGTATGTTCAATAGCATTTGACAATTAACCAATTATCCTTTGTGTTGCAAAGATTATTCTATTTTATTTCTTAAAGCAAGTCATCTCCTTACTATGTATTAAAGGAACATGAAACCCAAATGTTTATCTTTCACGATTCAGATAGAGCATGCAATTTGAAACAACTTTCCAATGAACTTCTATTCTCTTGCTTGTTTTATTCTCTTGATATCCTTTGTTGAAAAGCACACCTGGGTAGGCTAAGCAGCTGCTGATTGGTGGCTGCATACATATGCCTCATGTTATTGGCTCACCCATGTTCATTGCTATTTCTTCAACAAAGGATAGAAAGAGAATGATGCAAATTACATAATAGAAGTAAATTGTAGAGTTGTTTAAAATTGAAGATTCTATCTGAATCATGAAAAAGGAAAAAAAAAGAAGCAGAAGAAGAAAAATGGGGTTTCATGTCCCTTTATCTTTTTTCTTGGATTAATGGACTACAACTGTAAAGATAATGGGTACTTGCCCTTCCACACTAGTCGCAAGTCTGCTGGTTCGGTCTAGTGGTTAGCTCAGCGGCTACACTGGCGGGAATTTGAATCCCTCTGTGGTTGCTGCAAATTCTTCTTGCATGGCCTTAAGTTGCGTTTTATAATCAGCAATCCAAAGTTTATTTTAATTTGCAAATCTTACTCTGTTTTAATAATGTACAGCAAGTCATCTATTTTCTACTTAAGCATGATTTTCTTGGGTCAACGGGCTAAATTTGTGAAATGAATGAGTACTTCCCCTGTATGCCATCAGAAGGGTCAACCAGAGTAGCTGTGTGGCTGTCATCGTCGCCTAACAGCCCTTAAGTTGGGAGCTTGAGTCCCGCTGTGGGATTAGTGGTCTAAAACTGTAAACATAATGGGTTCTAGCCCTGTTCAGCACACACCAAGCCAGCCGGTGTATCCTGATGGGTCACTCAGCTGCCCCACATGTCAAAGGTTGTGAATTAGAATCCAGCTATTGCTGCGTGCTCTCCATTTAAATGCTGTTCTTCAAGTAGCAGTTTACGGGAAGAAATATAAAATCTTGTTTTATTTCAGCTCGTTACAGCAAGAAATATCTTTACTGCTCATCGTTTTTTTCTTATTATTATTATTATTATTAATGGTCAAAAATGACATGCTCTCATTCGTTAGAGCAGGTCATTTTATCACTAGTGACACTGCAAGTCTATGTGTGTTAACCGCACAGATGGGTCATGCACATAGTTCAGGTACTGCTCTGGAGCCACAGAGAACTCCTGGTCACTGAGCAGATGCAGCCGATGAGACAATACTCAGCTGCAGTCAGCCAGCTGGGTCGACGACGAATAGAGCATGTCATTTTTGTACTACAACGTCCCTTTAAGCAGAGATGCTCTACACTACATTGTAATGGTATTTTTTGCCCTTAACGAGAAGGAGGTGGCCTTAATCAAAGGGAAGATGACGCCATTTTAGCATGCTGGATCATGTATATTGCTAAGACAGTTCTGCAAAGGGCCTAGCCTATGCACCTACATTTCAGATGCATCCAGCTAGCAACCAATGCCGATGTGGAATGGAAAGGTGAGCGGAAATTCAGCACGGAGAGAGACTGTTATGCCACCTGTTCCTCTTCCCCACAAGACCTCATTAAGCCAGAGCATGTTCCCTCCTCTGCACCCGGAGAAGCTCTGCAGAAGCAACAACAGCAGCAGCTTTTAAGAGATCTTTACAAAGGAAACTGGGATTTTGGCCTCTACTCCCTATGTAATCAAATGCACGATTTGCTGTTGGGGAACTACTGATTTAACATGAACCTGCTGTTGGCAACGTTTGCACACTTGAAGCCATGTCCATGCCATGTATCCAGAAAAGCAACAGCAAGGGGAAATACTTCTGTGAGAAGTCTTTGTGTCCCATCTCCGCAGCAGTGCAAGGAGAGACTCTGGCTTCATTGTGCCCCAGGATCTTTGCCTTGAAAGCTTACAGAGCATCCTAGCTTCACTGCACCAAGGCATTCTACTAGCTTCATTTTGCCCCAGGATCTTTGCCTTGAAAGCTTACAGAGCATCCTAGCTTCGCCGCACCAAGGCATTCTTCTAGCTCTAATAAAAACAATCTCATTGATAGGCCTTACACTCCCTTGCTTTCACTTGTGGAGAGAGAAAAAGACACACACACACACACAGAAACAAAGGCCACGAGAGCACTGAAACTGTATCCAGTCTGGGAGCGCTTTCAATATTCTTTCCCTTATAGCCCAGAAAAGGCCAATGTCACCCAGTTCATGGACGCCTTAAGGCTTCAACCATTTCAAAAGTAGGAGGAGCTTAAGTCCCTAGAAATTATAGAACCAATCATCATAATCTATAAAACTCCACCTATTTCGCTTCCAATAGGCCACAACAAGACCCTTCCCATTTTTTCTCCACATCCCAGCCCCCCCTTTTTCTTATCCCGACAGTCTCCATTTTTTCCCCCAGCCAGACCCCTCTCACTCCACATCCTATCTTAGCCCCGCCCCTTTACATTCTAATGTTCCTATATTTACCATGACCCCTCCCGCTTTTCTGGACCCACTACCGCCCCACCCCATTATTCCCAGCTCAGCCTCCTCCCCCTTTGCCTATCTTAGCCCCTGCCCCTTTACATTCTAATGTTCCTATCTTTACCATGAACCCTCCCGCTTTTCTGGACCCACTACCACCCATCCCATTATTCCCAGCTCAGCCTCCTCCCCCTTTATCTATCTTAGTCCCGCCCCTTTGCATTCTAATGTTCCTATCTTTACCATGACCCCTCCCCCTTTTCTGGACCCACTACCACCCCACCCCATTTTTCTCAGCTTAGCCTCCTCCCCCTTTGCCTATCTTAGCCCCTCCCCTTTACATTCTAATGTTCCTATCTAGACCTTACACCTACACCCCTATAGCTGCTGGAGTCCCATATACTGATATGGAAGGGGGATAGGATCCCACTTTCTATAGCCCTAGATATTGCTGGAGCCTCCATTATACTCAAATTTCGCTCATCCCATTGGGATCCAATTTAAGTAGCCCACTTTCCCACGGGAATATTTGGAAGGCACAGGGAGGATTCGAACTGGCGGCTTTGTGCTCCCTAGGCGCTTTACTTACCACTGCTCCACAGCAGCTGTATACTTATGGCAGTGTACATTTTCACTCAATCCATCAAAATCCCTGGTAGCCTGGTGGGTAAGCAAGCAGCCTACCAGATGGAAGGCCAGCAGTTTGAATCCAGCTGCGGTCGCCATGTTTTTGTATGTTTCCGGTCCTTCTAGAACAGACAAAATTTTGACAATGACTGCTCTTGTTTTACAAACTTTATTCTATTTTATTTCTTAAAGCAAACCATCCCTTATGCGCTCCCTAGGCGCTTTACTTTGACAATGACTGCTCTTGTTTTAAAAACTTTATTCTATTTTATTTCTTAAAGCAAACCATCCCTTATGCGCTCCCTAGGCGCTTTACTTTGACAATGACTGCTCTTGTTTTAAAAACTTTATTCTATTTTATTTCTTAAAGCAAACCATCCCTTATGCGCTCCCTAGGAGCTTTACTTACCACTGCTGCACAGCAGCTGTATACTTGTGGCAGTGTACATTTTCATTCAATCCATCAAAATCCCCGGTGGCTTAGTGGGTAAGCAAGCAGCCTACCAAATGGAAGGCCAGCAGTTTGAATCCAGCCACAGTCGCCATGTTTTTGTATGTTTCCGTTCCTTCTAGAACAGCCAACATTTTGACAATGACTGCTCTTGTTTTACAAACTTTATTCTATTTTATTTCTTAAAGCAAACCATCCCTTATGCGCTCCCTAGGCGCTTTACTTACCACTGCTCCACCGCAGCTGTATACTTATGGCAGTGTACATTTTCACTCAATCCATCAAAATCCCCGGTGGCCTGGTGGGTAAGCAAGCAGCCTACCAGATGGAAGGCAAGCAGTTTGAATCCAGCCGCGGTTGCCATGTTTTTGTATGTTTCCGGTCCTTCTAGAACAGCCAAAATTTTGACAATGACTGCTCTTGTTTTACAAACTTTATTCTATTTTATTTCTTAAAGCAAACCATCCCTTATGCGCTCCCTAGGCGCTTTACTTTGACAATGACTGCTCTTGTTTTACAAACTTTATTCTATTTTATTTCTTAAAGCAAACCATCCCTTATGCGCTCCCTAGGCGCTTTACTTACCACTGCTGCACAGCAGCTGTATACTTGTGGCAGTGTACATTTTCATTCAATCCATCAAAATCCCCGATGGCTTAGTGAGTAAGCAAACAGCCTACCAGATGGAAGGCCAGCAGTTTGAATCCAGCCGCTGTCACCAAGGAGAAGGTAGAAAGTGCTGCTACTCCAAGCAGAATGTACGTTCAATAGCATTTGACAATTAACCAATTATTCTTTGTGTTGCAAAGATTATTCTATTTTATTTCTTAAAGCAAGTCATCTCCTTACTATGTATTAAAGGAACATGAAACCCAAATGTTTATCTTTCACGATTCAGATAGAGCATGCAATTTGAAACAACTTTCCAATGAACTTCTATTCTCTTGCTTGTTTTATTCTCTTGATATCCTTTGTTGAAAAGCACACCTGGGTAGGCTAAGCAGCTGCTGATTGGTGGCTGCATACATATGCCTCATGTTATTGGCTCACCCATGTTCATTGCTATTTCTTCAACAAAGGATAGAAAGAGAATGATGCAAATTACATAATAGAAGTAAATTGTAGAGTTGTTTAAAATTGAAGATTCTATCTGAATCATGAAAAAGGAAAAAAAAAGAAGCAGAAGAAGAAAAATGGGGTTTCATGTCCCTTTATCTTTTTTCTTGGATTAATGGACTACAACTGTAAAGATAATGGGTACTTGCCCTTCCACACTAGTCGCAAGTCTGCTGGTTCGGTCTAGTGGTTAGCTCAGCGGCTACACTGGCGGGAATTTGAATCCCTCTGTGGTTGCTGCAAATTCTTCTTGCATGGCCTTAAGTTGCGTTTTATAATCAGCAATCCAAAGTTTATTTTAATTTGCAAATCTTACTCTGTTTTAATAATGTACAGCAAGTCATCTATTTTCTACTTAAGCATGATTTTCTTGGGTCAACGAGCTAAATTTGTGAAATGAATGAGTACTTCCCCTGTATGCCATCAGAAGGGTCAACCAGAGTAGCTGTGTGGCTGTCATCGTCGCCTAACAGCCCTTAAGTTGGGAGCTTGAGTCCCGCTGTGGGATTAGTGGTCTAAAACTGTAAACATAATGGGTTCTAGCCCTGTTCAGCACACACCAAGCCAGCCGGTGTATCCTGATGGGTCACTCAGCTGCCCCACATGTCAAAGGTTGCGAATTAGAATCCAGCTATTGCTGCGTGCTCTCCATTTAAACGCTGTTCTTCAAGTAGCAGTTTACGGGAAGAAATATAAAATCTTGTTTTATTTCAGCTCGTTACAGCAAGAAATATCTTTACTGCTCATCGTTTTTTTCTTATTATTATTATTATTATTAATGGTCAAAAATGACATGCTCTCATTCGTTAGAGCAGGTCATTTTATCACTAGTGACACTGCAAGTCTATGTGTGTTAACCGCACAGATGGGTCATGCACATAGTTCAGGTACTGCTCTGGAGCCACAGAGAACTCCTGGTCACTGAGCAGATGCAGCCGATGAGACAATACTCAGCTGCAGTCAGCCAGCTGGGTCGACGACGAATAGAGCATGTCATTTTTGTACTACAACGTCCCTTTAAGCAGAGATGCTCTACACTACATTGTAATGGTATTTTTTGCCCTTAACGAGAAGGAGGTGGCCTTAATCAAAGGGAAGATGACGCCATTTTAGCATGCTGGATCATGTATATTGCTAAGACAGTTCTGCAAAGGGCCTAGCCTATGCACCTACATTTCAGATGCATCCAGCTAGCAACCAATGCCGATGTGGAATGGAAAGGTGAGCGGAAATTCAGCACGGAGAGAGACTGTTATGCCACCTGTTCCTCTTCCCCACAAGACCTCATTAAGCCAGAGCATGTTCCCTCCTCTGCACCCGGAGAAGCTCTGCAGAAGCAACAACAGCAGCAGCTTTTAAGAGATCTTTACAAAGGAAACTGGGATTTTGGCCTCTACTCCCTATGTAATCAAATGCACGATTTGCTGTTGGGGAACTACTGATTTAACATGAACCTGCTGTTGGCAACGTTTGCACACTTGAAGCCATGTCCATGCCATGTATCCAGAAAAGCAACAGCAAGGGGAAATACTTCTGTGAGAAGTCTTTGTGTCCCATCTCCGCAGCAGTGCAAGGAGAGACTCTGGCTTCATTGTGCCCCAGGATCTTTGCCTTTAAGACTTACAGAGCATCCCAGCTTCGCAGCCCCAAGGCATTCTTCTAGCTTCATTGTGCCCCAGGATCTTTGCCTTGAAGGCTTACAGAGCATCCTAGCTTCACTGCACCAAGGCATTCTACTAGCTTCATTGTGCCCCAGGATCTTTGCCTTGAAAGCTTACAGAGCATCCTAGCTTCGCCGCACCAAGGCATTCTTCTAGCTCTAATAAAAACAATCTCATTGATAGGCCTTACACTCCCTTGCTTTCACTTGTGGAGAGAGAAAAAGACACACACACACAGAAACAAAGGCCACGAAAGCACTGAAACTGTATCCAGTCTGGGAGCGCTTTCAATATTCTTTCCCTTATAGCCCAGAAAAGGCCAATGTCACCCAGTTCATGGACGCCTTAAGGCTTCAACCATTTCAAAAGTAGGAGGAGCTTAAGTCCCTAGAAATTATAGAACCAATCATCATATCTATAAAACTCCACCTATTTCGCTTCCAATAGGCCACAACAAGACCCTTCCCATTTTTTCTCCACATCCCAGCCCCCCCGTTTTCTTATCCCGACAGTCCCCATTTTTTCCCCCAGCCAGACCCCTCTCACTCCACATCCTATTTTAGCCCCGCCCCTTTACATTCTAATGTTCCTATATTTACCATGACCCCTCCCGCTTTTCTGGACCCACTACCGCCCCACCCATTATTCCCAGCTCAGCCTCCTCCCCCTTTGCCTATCTTAGCCCCTGCCCCTTTACATTCTAATGTTCCTATCTTTACCATGAACCCTCCCGCTTTTCTGGACCCACTACCGCCCCACCTCATTATTCCCAGCTCAGCCTCCTCCCCCTTTGCCTATCTTAGCCCCGCCCCTTTACTTTCTAATGTTCCTATCTTTACCATGACCCCTCCCCCTTCTCTGGACCCACTACCACCCATCCCATTATTCCCAGCTCAGCCTCCTCCCCCTTTATCTATCTTAGTCCCGCCCCTTTGCATTCTAATGTTCCTATCTTTACCATGACCCCTCCCCCTTTTCTGGACCCACTACCGCCCCACCCCATTATTCCCAGCTCAGCCTCCTCCCCCTTTGCCTATCTTAGCCCCTCCCCTTTACATTCTAATGTTCCTATCTAGACCTTACACCTACACCCCTATAGCTGCTGGAGTCCCATATACTGATATGGAAGGGGGATAGGATCCCACTTTCTATAGCCCTAGATATTGCTGGAGCCTCCATTATACTCAAATTTCGCTCATCCCATTGGGATCCAATTTAAGTAGCCCACTTTCCCACGGGAATATTTGGAAGGCACAGGGAGGATTCGAACCGGCGGCTTTGTGCTCCCTAGGCGCTTTACTTACCACTGCTCCACAGCAGCTGTATACTTATGGCAGTGTACATTTTCACTCAATCCATCAAAATCCCTGGTGGCCTGGTGGGTAAGCAAGCAGCCTACCAGATGGAAGGCCAGCAGTTTGAATCCAGCTGCGGTCGCCATGTTTTTGTATGTTTCCGGTCCTTCTAGAACAGACAAAATTTTGACAATGACTGCTCTTGTTTTACAAACTTTATTCTATTTTATTTCTTAAAGCAAACCATCCCTTATGCGCTCCCTAGGCGCTTTACTTTGACAATGACTGCTCTTGTTTTAAAAACTTTATTCTATTTTATTTCTTAAAGCAAACCATCCCTTATGCGCTCCCTAGGCGCTTTACTTTGACAATGACTGCTCTTGTTTTAAAAACTTTATTCTATTTTTTTTTTTTTTTTATTATTTTTATTTTTGTTGAAACTCACAAGTATACAAAAATCATAAACAAGTTACAGTGTCATGTTACATAACTGAATGTCATTGTTCAGGATATCATATAAAACCTACAAATATTGCATAGATACCTAGTGAGTCTCATTATACAATTTCTTTTAAAACATATCTTTTTGGAAAAGATGACACCCTAGGCTAAACATGTGTCCTAGGATGGGGGGCTTTTTAGTATGAAGATAGAGAACAGGAATAAACAATTAACAACAAAACAAGTTTTTGCTATGTATCAAATCAGATCATGTGCCCAGTATGAGGAGAAACCAATTAGATCTTAGGTTATAAGACATCTTCAGTTTAATCTAAAGATGTAGCCCCTTTACCATATATTCCATTCTCCCCTTATGGCTGCCTCCAACATGTATATCGTATTTTTAAAAGGGTAGAGCACTCTCCTCTGGGTGGAGAGGTCTAGCGACTCCAAAAAGAGTCTCCATTTTACAATGAAGCGAGCAACTCTGTTATCAACATCATACAAAGTGTCACATTGTTCATACATTAAAGATTTCAGTAGCGTTTGCTTTAAGAAACTAACAGAAGGGGGATTAACATTTAACCACTTACGAAAGATGCATTTTCTTGCCAAGAGTATGATATTAATCAAGAGTTTCCTATCTCGCCTTGAGACCCCTAAGTGCTCTAAGAATATCACTTGAGTGGGCGTAAGGATGATGGGAGCACGCATAAGTCTAGAAAGCCAGAAGGATACCTGATTCCAATATCTACGAATTTTGGGGCAGTACCACAGATAATGTAAAAAGTCAGGCTT
Source organism: Bombina bombina (assembly GCF_027579735.1). Classification (NCBI taxonomy): domain Eukaryota; kingdom Metazoa; phylum Chordata; class Amphibia; order Anura; family Bombinatoridae; genus Bombina; species Bombina bombina. The sequence goes on along the minus strand of NC_069504.1, from coordinate 333,915,269 downwards.
AGGGTAGGAGCATTTTCCACACACATTCGAGAAATCTGCCCTCCATTTGCTCAGTCTATTAGGTGTGAGGTAGTCCTGATAAATAACCCTTATTTGGGATTCCCTAAGGTCGGCTGCCAAGGTCGCTGACCAGGTAAGGGTGAGGCTGTCTAGGATGGTCTTGTCAGAGGAGATCGTCGGTAGTTTTTTACGCCAGTTGTCTAAAAGGTGAGACATGGTCGTGGCTGCTTTTGAGCTTATGAGTGTAGTGTAAATTGAGGAAATAGTATAATTGTGAGCTCGAAACTGCGCTATGGTACGCACCAGCGGGGGGGTGGCCCAGAATGTCTCGCAATGTTGTAAAATGTGGTTGATATAGTGTCTGGCCTGGAAGTAGGCAAATCTATTGGTGTAAGGGATTAAGAATCTTCGGCATAATTCGTCAAAGGGCAAGACTGTTTTAGCTGAGTGATCTAACATTTTATCTAGATTGTCAACCCCCAGAGCTTTCCACGTCTGGAAGACAGGGTATAGCATACCAGGTTGGAATCTCAGATTACCTGTCAAGGGAAGGTATTTGGTGTGGGTGGGATCCCACCCCAAGGTTCTGGTTAGAGATCTCCACCCAAGAAGCACATCTCTAAACATCGGGTGAGTAACCACGTTCGCAGGGAGCTCTGATAGGGTGGCATGCGGGAGGAAAGCAGGAGATATTTGAGGTAAGGAAGCTTCTTCTAAGTGAGTGCTAGAGAAATGTTGGGTGTTTAGTGCCCAGTCTAATGGGAACTTTGCCAGGGAGGCCCAGTTATAATATACTAGGTTCGGCAACCCTAGTCCCCCACGCGAGTAAGGGAGATAGAGTTTATGTGCCCCAATACGTGGCTTACCCCCTTTCCATAGAAAAGTTCTGATTATAGCGTTTAAGAAGGCCACATCTCTCCGTGCGAGTAATAATGGGAGCATTTGCATGGGATATAGAATTTTGGGGAGGGTCATCATCTTGACAATGTGGACTCTACCCATAAGAGATAGCGGCAAGTTTTGCCATGCCACCAGCTCTGTTTTGATTTGGTGGACAAGCGGGGTTATATTTTGGGAATACCAATGTTGCGGGTTTGCTGAGATATGTATGCCTAAATAAGTTAAGTGGTTCTCTACCGGTCTAAAGGGGTATGTCTCAGGGACGTGGTCAGGTCTCCGGTGTAACCATAGGATTTCAGACTTTGAAACATTTATTTTATACCCTGAGAACCGTCCGAACAGCTCAATAGCATTCAGGATAGCTGGGATGTGTGTCTGAGGGTTAGAAACAAAAAGTAACATGTCATCTGCATAAAGGGCGATTTGAAGCTTATGAGATGCCAGTTGTATTCCTGGGAAGACACCTCTCAGGTACACTGCCAGTGGCTCTAGAGCCAAGTTAAAGAGCAGCGGGGAAAGAGGGCAGCCCTGTCGTGTTCCTCTATGAAGATGAATCGGGGGAGAGTATAGATTGTTTACCAAGAGGTATGCAACCGGGTGAGAGTATATGTTAGTGAGGAAAGTTGTGAAGTGTCCTGATATGCCAAAAGCCCTCATAGAATGAAAGAGATGTGACCACTCCACACGATCGAAGGCCTTCTCTGCGTCAAGTGACAGCAGGAAGGCCTCCGAGAGAGAAGAGAGGGTTCCCTGTTGTCTAGCCTGCCAGTAGTGAGATATTGCATGAAGGACTTTGCGAATGTTTGTGATCGATGAGCGGGTGGGTGTGAAACCTGTTTGGTCTGGGTGTAAGACGTGGGGGAGTAGATGTTTCAGTCGGTTCGCTAAGAGCTTGGTGAGTAACTTGTAATCAACGTTTAAAAGGGATATGGGCCTATATGAGGCTGGGAGTGTGGGATCTTTGCCCGCTTTATGAATGACTGTAATATTAGCTGCAGAAAAGCTGGCAGGAGGGACGGTGTGTTCTGTAAAGAAGTGGTTAAATAAGGTGGTGAGGATCGGGGTAGTTTGGTCAGGGAGCATCCTATAAAATTCGGTGGGCAGCCCGTCTGGGCCAGGTGTCTTTCCCAAAGCGAGAGATTTAATAGTCTGGGTGACCTCTCTAGGAGAGATCGGGGCATTAAGATTAGTTAGCTGTTCCTCCGTGATTGTGGGTAGGGTTAAGTCTTTCCAGAACTGTTGATGTGCAGTGTCGTGAGGTGGCTGTGATTGATACAAATTAGTATAGTAATTTGTGAATTCCGTCACTATCATAGATCTATCATTGGTTAGTTGGCCCTGGCTGCTTATAGCTGGAACTCCTCTGTTAGCTTGTTTAATTTTAACCAAGGAAGCTAGGAATTTTCCAGCTCTATTACCATGGCGCAGAAATAAGCCTTGGTTTTTGGTTTCCCTGTGTATGGTGTTTTGTAACATGAAAGCGTCTCTCTCCCTTTTAGCCGTGAAATAGGCGGTTCTGTTGTGTGAGGTGGGGGACCGACAATATTGGGCGTATGTGTTGGTCAGCTGAGTGTTATAGTGTTCTTCCCTACCACTCTGGAGGCGCTTCTGTTTAGAGAGATAAGCAATTATGTCGCCCCTCAGGACCGCTTTGGCTGTTTCCCAAAAAAGAGTTGGGGAGGAGAGATGTGTCTGGTTATTGTTCATGTAATCGTCCCATTGTCTCCTTAGGAACATTATAAAATCAGGAGATTTTATGAGGTAGGTTGGAAATCTAAACACCTTTTTATTAGTAGGTTGGGGAGAATGGGTAATAGTCAGAGAGATTGGAGCGTGATCTGAGATGGTCAAATTAGCTATTTTGGCTTCTGTGACTAAGAGTTCTAGGGAGCTAGAAGTTAGAAAGAGATCAATGCGAGAGAATGAGTTGTGTGCTCTCGACGCGCAAGTGTAGTCCCTACCCACAGGGTTCCGTCTCCTCCAGATATCTTGTAGTCCCAGGGAGTCATATAAGGCCCTAAAGACCTTGGTCGGGAAGGTTGTCATGGGTCTACGGTCCCCCGATTGGAGAATACCGGTAGGGTTTCTGAATCTGTCGAGAGTGGGATTGGGCGTCAAATTGAAATCTCCTGCCATAATGATTTTAGTGTCTAGGTGTTGAGCTAGAGAGTTGGTTATAGATTTCCAGAACGCAGGCGCTCTATGGTTAGGGCCATATATATTGCATAGGGTGTACCAATCCTCCTGCCATTTCAGCCTAACTATGATGAATCTCCCCTCAGGGTCCCGGACTACCGGCCCTAATTGGTAATCTAGATCTTTGCGTATGAGGATCGCCACTCCCCTACTAGAGCTATTGTATGGGGCGTAGAGGATCTCCGCGATCCATTTGGCTTTGAGTTTTTCATGTTCAGAGGCGGTAAGGTGTGTCTCTTGTAGAAACATAATATGGGCCTGCGCTTTTTTAAGATGCGTCAAAACAGTTTTCCTCTTAATGGGCGAGTTAATCCCTCCCACATTCCAGGAGCATATTTTTAACGTCATTTAAAGACAAAAAGGGGGGGTAGGAAATTACAAGTGTAGCGCGTGTCTCTACCTGCGATCTGTGCTTGGCTAAAGTAGCAGGGCAGCGCATGCTTGACCTATCAAATTTCACCATTTGCGGGGGGCATGGGGGGACAGAGGCAGCGGTTTGGCCTAGCAGTGTATAAAGACAGATCTAAGAGATATTGCATCAAAGAACAGGGCAGCTCATATCTCACATATACGCAAACAATTGTAATTATTGCCATAATCTCTGCAAGTTGAATGACATATTGTATGTTCATAATACTGACAGTCTCGAACATTACTCTATGCTGCTTAGTTAACTGAACATTTCCCTGAAAAGTAAGGCACACATTATATAGTTTCCAATTACTTATTACACATAGCAAAAACATAACATATTTACATATAACAACCAGGACATCAACGTCCCTGAACATTTTCATACGATACCTATCCATTAAGGTATTTTCTTGAGTCCTATAGGAAGAGATCTGAGGCGTAGATTCACCACCTCAGCAACACTTTGTATGTCCGACCCTTAGGGTCATCGGCTGGTTTGTCTACGTCAGCCAGGAGAGTCTCTGCTCCCTGGGGAAAGAGTAGTGGGAGAGTTCTTTTCTTGGTCCAGGTAATCCTGTGCTTCTCTAGGAGAATCAAATAGTTTGAATCCTTTTGAAGTGCGGAGCTTGAGGCGTGCAGGAAAAAGAAGAATAGCTTGGCGTTTGTCCTTGTGCAGAGAGCTACAAATCGGAGCAAAGTCTTTTCGCTTCTTAGCAACTTCCACTGAGTAGTCTTGAAATAAGTAAATCCGTTTTTCATCATATAGCAACATTTCTACCCTCCTATACGCTTGTAGAAGCTGGATCTTAGATTGGAAGTTAAGGTATTTAATCATTACCCCTCTAGGAGAGGGTTTCTTCCCGTCTTCAGGTGGCTTGAAGCCTCCAATGCGGTGGGCTCTCTCCACCTTCATTGGTATCTGATCGGCTGAGATGCCCAACAGATTAGGGAGTGAGTTCTCTGCAAAGTATAGTAGCTCTGAAGGGCGGACAGATTCTGGGAGTCCCACCAGCCGGATATTGTTCCTGCGTGAGCGGTTTTCCAAGTCATCCAGCTTTTGGTGCAGATATTCATTTTGTCGTAGCAGCTTTTTGACTTGAATAGAGGAAGTATGGTGGTTATCTTCCAGGTCAGAAATTCTCTGCTCTGCCCCCGTCAGCCTGGAGTTGAATTGCTTGACTTCTGAGGTTAGGTTGTCCATTCCCCTTTGGAGAATTTCGAGTTTGGATAGTAGCAAAGAGCTCATTTGTTGTTCCTCCAAATTAGAGTTGTCAGATTCTCGAACTGGGGCAGGTTTTGTTGGAGAGCTTGGATGCTGGGCATCCGGCGGTTGTTTGTGCCTTTTATCCTGTTGGGATTTGTTTCTGCTCGACATTTTTGGGGTTGTTAGAAATCTGTCCATAGAGAGGGGGGTGCAAGCCAAGGGGAGGGCGATAAGATGTTGTGCCTCTGCGTATCTCTCCCCAGGGAGTATGCCACCACTGGGCTCTGTCGGAGAAAGGAGAGCGGATATGACCCGCTCCCAGCTATGGAGCGGGAAAGGGGGAGGAGAGATACTATCTAGACCCAGGCCGGGTCCCTATATCTTGATATTATAGTCCCAATGGCAATGGAGGATGTGAGCTTCACACAATGGTCTGTAAAGATTCTGTCTCCAATACTGGGTTGTCTGCCACCAGGGGAGTTGACAGTCAAGATCCTGTGTACCCAGGGGGTGCAAGTTGGGCTATGTCGTCCTGGGGAGCACTCCAGGGATAAATAGTTTCTGTCAAAAGCAGCAATTTGACAAACAGTACATGTAGTTTAGCGTTCTTGTTTCCAGTTAAAGATACCTGGTTAATATGATTCTTAAAGATAGTACCACCAAGCCTGCTGAAGTGGGTTATTTACTTTCTCACAATACCCTAGACTCCAAGGTCTCACAGTGGTCCCTTTCAATTTAGTTAATTATTAGGTTGCCGGCTATATGAGTATGAAGGCCTGCAGGTTGTGTAGTCTGAGCAGTAATCCCATTCCCTTTGGGCATACTCACGAGTCATAGAACTCCAGCAGGGTTGTGCTTGGTAAACTCCTGCGTTTGCGAAATGGTCCGGTAGTAGCGGGTACAGACCGCTTACATGAGGAGCAGTCTGCAGGTGATGGTGCAGGGTCTCTTAACTGCGTGTATCCCCGGCTGCTTGTGCAGGAAATCCCGCAGTATTTGCCGGCTCCAGTATCAGTTAGGAGCCGTTCCCGGTTATCCGTGTGGAGGTGTATGGCTCCGTGAGAGCATAAGACAGTCCAGTCAGCGCAGTGTACACGCTCCACGAGGGGAGCCAAGATGGCGGCCAGGTGTTAGCGATGTCTCCGGTGGTGAGGCGAAAGATGTACCGACCTCACAAGTCGCTGCATCGGCTATGCACAATGCCTCCAGGCTAACTCGGATCTTGCTGTAGCCAAGGAAGAGCTTGGGAGCCAGTGTGGGATTGCAAAATATAGTATTTTTCAGACTTGAGCACGGAGCTCTGTATGAGTGCGACCACACTGTAGCTCCTCCCACCGGAAGTCACCAACTTTATTCTATTTTATTTCTTAAAGCAAACCATCCCTTATGCGCTCCCTAGGAGCTTTACTTACCACTACTGCACAGCAGCTGTTTACTTGTGTCAGTGTACATTTTCACTCAGTTCATCAAAATACTCGGTGGCTTAGTGGGTAAGCAAGCAGCCTACCAGATGGAAGGCCAGCAGTTTGAATCCAGCTGCGGTCGCCATGCTTTTGTATGTTTCTGGTCCTTCTAGAACAGCCAAAATTTTGACAATGACTGCTCTTGTTTTACAAACTTTATTCTATTTTATTTCTTAAAGCAAACCATCCCTTATGCGCTCCCTAGGCGCTTTACTTACCACTGCTGCACAGCAGCTGTATACTTGTGGCAGTGTACATTTTCATTCAATCCATCAAAATCCCCGGTGGCTTAGTGGGTAAGCAAACAGCCTACCAAATGGAAGGCCAGCAGTTTGAATCCAGCCACAGTCGCCATGTTTTTGTATGTTTCCGTTCCTTCTAGAACAGCCAACATTTTAACAATGACTGCTCTTGTTTTACAAACTTTATTCTATTTTATTTCTTAAAGCAAACCATCCCTTATGCGCTCCCTAGGCGCTTTACTTACCACTGCTCCACCGCAGCTGTATACTTATGGCAGTGTACATTTTCACTCAATCCATCAAAATCCCCGGTGGCCTGGTGGGTAAGCAAGCAGCCTACCAGATGGAAGGCCAGCAGTTTGAATCCAGCCGCGGTTGCCATGTTTTTGTATGTTTCCGGTCCTTCTAGAACAGCCAAAATTTTGACAATGACTGCTCTTGTTTTACAAACTTTATTCTATTTTATTTCTTAAAGCAAACCATCCCTTATGCGCTCCCTAGGCGCTTTACTTTGACAATGACTGCTCTTGTTTTACAAACTTTATTCTATTTTATTTCTTAAAGCAAACCATCCCTTATGCGCTCCCTAGGAGCTTTACTTACCACTGCTCCACAGCAGCTGTATACTTGTGGCAGTGTACATTCTCACTCAATCCATCAAAATCCCCGATGGCTTAGTGAGTAAGCAAACAGCCTACCAGATGGAAGGCCAGCAGTTTGAATCCAGCCGCTGTCACCAAGGAGAAGGTAGAAAGTGCTGCTACTCCAAGCAGAATGTATGTTCAATAGCATTTGACAATTAACCAATTATTCTTTGTGTTGCAAAGATTATTCTATTTTATTTCTTAAAGCAAGTCATCTCCTTACTATGTATTAAAGGAACATGAAACCCAAATGTTTATCTTTCACGATTCAGATAGAGCATGCAATTTGAAACAACTTTCCAATGAACTTCTATTCTCTTGCTTGTTTTATTCTCTTGATATCCTTTGTTGAAAAGCACACCTGGGTAGGCTAAGCAGCTGCTGATTGGTGGCTGCATACATATGCCTCATGTTATTGGCTCACCCATGTTCATTGCTATTTCTTCAACAAAGGATAGAAAGAGAATGATGCAAATTACATAATAGAAGTAAATTGTAGAGTTGTTTAAAATTGAAGATTCTATCTGAATCATGAAAAAGGAAAAAAAAAGAAGCAGAAGAAGAAAAATGGGGTTTCATGTCCCTTTATCTTTTTTCTTGGATTAATGGACTACAACTGTAAAGATAATGGGTACTTGCCCTTCCACACTAGTCGCAAGTCTGCTGGTTCGGTCTAGTGGTTAGCTCAGCGGCTACACTAGCGGGAATTTGAATCCCTCTGTGGTTGCTGCAAATTCTTCTTGCATGGCCTTAAGTTGCGTTTTATAATCAGCAATCCAAAGTTTATTTTAATTTGCAAATCTTACTCTGTTTTAATAATGTACAGCAAGTCATCTATTTTCTACTTAAGCATGATTTTCTTGGGTCAACGGGCTAAATTTGTGAAATGAATGAGTACTTCCCCTGTATGCCATCAGAAGGGTCAACCAGAGTAGCTGTGTGGCTGTCATCGTCGCCTAACAGCCCTTAAGTTGGGAGCTTGAGTCCCGCTGTGGGATTAGTGGTCTAAAACTGTAAACATAATGGGTTCTAGCCCTGTTCAGCACACGCCAAGCCAGCCGGTGTATCCTGATGGGTCACTCAGCTGCCCCACATGTCAAAGGTTGCGAATTAGAATCCAGCTATTGCTGCGTGCTCTCCATTTAAACGCTGTTCTTCAAGTAGCAGTTTACGGGAAGAAATATAAAATCTTGTTTTATTTCAGCTCGTTACAGCAAGAAATATCTTTACTGCTCATCGTTTTTTTCTTATTATTATTATTATTATTAATGGTCAAAAATGACATGCTCTCATTCGTTAGAGCAGGTCATTTTATCACTAGTGACACTGCAAGTCTATGTGTGTTAACCGCACAGATGGGTCATGCACATAGTTCAGGTACTGCTCTGGAGCCACAGAGAACTCCTGGTCACTGAGCAGATGCAGCCGATGAGACAATACTCAGCTGCAGTCAGCCAGCTGGGTCGACGACGAATAGAGCATGTCATTTTTGTACTACAACGTCCCTTTAAGCAGAGATGCTCTACACTACATTGTAATGGTATTTTTTGCCCTTAACGAGAAGGAGGTGGCCTTAATCAAAGGGAAGATGACGCCATTTTAGCATGCTGGATCATGTATATTGCTAAGACAGTTCTGCAAAGGGCCTAGCTTATGCACCTACATTTCAGATGCATCCAGCTAGCAACCAATGCCGATGTGGAATGGAAAGGTGAGCGGAAATTCAGCACGGAGAGAGACTGTTATGCCACCTGTTCCTCTTCCCCACAAGACCTCATTAAGCCAGAGCATGTTCCCTCCTCTGCACCCGGAGAAGCTCTGCAGAAGCAACAACAGCAGCAGCTTTTAAGAGATCTTTACAAAGGAAACTGGGATTTTGGCCTCTACTCCCTATGTAATCAAATGCACGATTTGCTGTTGGGGAACTACTGATTTAACATGAACCTGCTGTTGGCAACGTTTGCACACTTGAAGCCATGTCCATGCCATGTATCCAGAAAAGCAACAGCAAGGGGAAATACTTCTGTGAGAAGTCTTTGTGTCCCATCTCCGCAGCAGTGCAAGGAGAGACTCTGGCTTCATTGTGCCCCAGGATCTTTGCCTTTAAGACTTACAGAGCATCCCAGCTTCGCAGCCCCAAGGCATTCTTCTAGTTTCATTGTGCCCCAGGATCTTTGCCTTGAAGGCTTACAGAGCATCCTAGCTTCACTGCACCAAGGCATTCTACTAGCTTCATTGTGCCCCAGGATCTTTGCCTTGAAAGCTTACAGAGCATCCTAGCTTCGCCGCACCAAGGCATTCTTCTAGCTCTAATAAAAACAATCTCATTGATAGGCCTTACACTCCCTTGCTTTCACTTGTGGAGAGAGAAAAAGACACACACACACAGAAACAAAGGCCACGAGAGCACTGAAACTGTATCCAGTCTGGGAGCGCTTTCAATATTCTTTCCCTTATAGCCCAGAAAAGGCCAATGTCACCCAGTTCATGGACGCCTTAAGGCTTCAACCATTTCAAAAGTAGGAGGAGCTTAAGTCCCTAGAAATTATAGAACCAATCATCATATCTATAAAACTCCACCTATTTCGCTTCCAATAGGCCACAACAAGACCCTTCCCATTTTTTCTCCACATCCCAGCCCCCCCTTTTTCTTATCCCGACAGTCCCCATTTTTTCCCCCCAGCCAGACCCCGCTCACTCCACATCCTATCTTAGCCCCGCCCCTTTACATTCTAATGTTCCTATATTTACAATGACCCCTCCCGCTTTTCTGGACCCACTACCGCCCCACCCCATTATTCCCAACTCAGCCTCCTCCCCCTTTGCCTATCTTAGCCCCTGCCCCTTTACATTCTAATGTTCCTATCTTTACCATGAACCCTCCCGCTTTTCTGGACCCACTACCGCCCCACCTCATTATTCCCAGCTCAGCCTCCTCCCCCTTTGCCTATCTTAGCCCCGCCCCTTTACTTTCTAATGTTCCTATCTTTACCATGACCCCTCCCCCTTCTCTGGACCCACTACCACCCATCCCATTATTCCCAGCTCAGCCTCCTCCCCCTTTATCTATCTTATTCCCGCCCCTTTGCATTCTAATGTTCCTATCTTTACCATGACCCCTCCCCCTTTTCTGGACCCACTACCACCCCACCCCATTTTTCTCAGCTCAGCCTCCTCCCCCTTTGCCTATCTTAGCCCCTCCCCTTTACATTCTAATGTTCCTATCTAGACCTTACACCTACACCCCTATAGCTGCTGGAGTCCCATATACTGATATGGAAGGGGGATAGGATCCCACTTTCTATAGCCCTAGATATTGCTGGAGCCTCCATTATACTCAAATTTCGCTCATCCCATTGGGATCCAATTTAAGTAGCCCACTTTCCCACGGGAATATTTGGAAGGCACAGGGAGGATTCGAACCGGCGGCTTTGTGCTCCCTAGGCGCTTTACTTACCACTGCTCCACAGCAGCTGTATACTTATGGCAGTGTACATTTTCACTCAATCCATCAAAATCCCCGGTGGCCTGGTGGGTAAGCAAGCAGCCTACCAGATGGAAGGCCAGCAGTTTGAATCCAGCTGCGGTCGCCATGTTTTTGTATGTTTCCGGTCCTTCTAGAACAGACAAAATTTTGACAATGACTGCTCTTGTTTTACAAACTTTATTCTATTTTATTTCTTAAAGCAAACCATCCCTTATGCGCTCCCTAGGCGCTTTACTTTGACAATGACTGCTCTTGTTTTAAAAACTTTATTCTATTTTATTTCTTAAAGCAAACCATCCCTTATGCGCTCCCTAGGCGCTTTACTTTGACAATGACTGCTCTTGTTTTAAAAACTTTATTCTATTTTATTTCTTAAAGCAAACCATCCCTTATGCGCTCCCTAGGAGCTTTACTTACCACTACTGCACAGCAGCTGTTTACTTGTGTCAGTGTACATTTTCACTCAGTTCATCAAAATACTCGGTGGCTTAGTGGGTAAGCAAGCAGCCTACCAGATGGAAGGCCAGCAGTTTGAGTCCAGCTGCGGTCGCCATGCTTTTGTATGTTTCTGGTCCTTCTAGAACAGCCAAAATTTTGACAATGACTGCTCTTGTTTTACAAACTTTATTCTATTTTATTTCTTAAAGCAAACCATCCCTTATGCGCTCCCTAGGCGCTTTACTTACCACTGCTGCACAGCAGCTGTATACTTGTGGCAGTGTACATTTTCATTCAATCCATCAAAATCCCCGGTGGCTTAGTGGGTAAGCAAGCAGCCTACCAAATGGAAGGCCAGCAGTTTGAATCCAGCCACAGTCGCCATGTTTTTGTATGTTTCCGTTCCTTCTAGAACAGCCAACATTTTGACAATGACTGCTCTTGTTTTACAAACTTTATTCTATTTTATTTCTTAAAGCAAACCATCCCTTATGCGCTCCCTAGGCGCTTTACTTACCACTGCTCCACCGCAGCTGTATACTTATGGCAGTGTACATTTTCACTCAATCCATCAAAATCCCCGGTGGCCTGGTGGGTAAGCTAGCAGTTTGAATCCAGCCGCGGTTGCCATGTTTTTGTATGTTTCCGGTCCTTCTAGAACAGCCAAAATTTTGACAATGACTGCTCTTGTTTTACAAACTTTATTCTATTTTATTTCTTAAAGCAAACCATCCCTTATGCGCTCCCTAGGCGCTTTACTTTGACAATGACTGCTCTTGTTTTACAAACTTTATTCTATTTTATTTCTTAAAGCAAACCATCCCTTATGCGCTCCCTAGGCGCTTTACTTACCACTGCTGCACAGCAGCTGTATACTTGTGGCAGTGTACATTTTTATTCAATCCATCAAAATCCCCGGTGGCCTGGTGGGTAAGCAAGCAGCCTACCAAATGGAAGGCCAGCACTTTGAATCCAGCCGCGGTCACCATGTTTTTGTATGTTTCCGTTCCTTCTAGAACAGCCAACATTTTGACAATGACTGCTCTTGTTTTACAAACTTTATTCTATTTTATTTCTTAAAGCAAACCATCCCTTATGCGCTCCCTAGGAGCTTTACTTACCACTGTTCCACAGCAGCTGTATACTTGTGGCAGTGTACATTCTCACTCAATCCATCAAAATCCCCGATGGCTTAGTGAGTAAGCAAACAGCCTACCAGATGGAAGGCCAGCAGTTTGAATCCAGCCGCTGTCACCAAGGAGAAGGTAGAAAGTGCTGCTACTCCAAGCAGAATGTATGTTCAATAGCATTTGACAATTAACCAATTATTCTTTGTGTTGCAAAGATTATTCTATTTTATTTCTTAAAGCAAGTCATCTCCTTACTATGTATTAAAGGAACATGAAACCCAAATGTTTATCTTTCACGATTCAGATAGAGCATGCAATTTGAAACAACTTTCCAATGAACTTCTATTCTCTTGCTTGTTTTATTCTCTTGATATCCTTTGTTGAAAAGCACACCTGGGTAGGCTAAGCAGCTGCTGATTGGTGGCTGCATACATATGCCTCATGTTATTGGCTCACCCATGTTCATTGCTATTTCTTCAACAAAGGATAGAAAGAGAATGATGCAAATTACATAATAGAAGTAAATTGTAGAGTTGTTTAAAATTGAAGATTCTATCTGAATCATGAAAAAGGAAAAAAAAAGAAGCAGAAGAAGAAAAATGGGGTTTCATGTCCCTTTATCTTTTTTCTTGGATTAATGGACTACAACTGTAAAGATAATGGGTACTTGCCCTTCCACACTAGTCGCAAGTCTGCTGGTTCGGTCTAGTGGTTAGCTCAGCGGCTACACTGGGGGGAATTTGAATCCCTCTGTGGTTGCTGCAAATTCTTCTTGCATGGCCTTAAGTTGCGTTTTATAATCAGCAATCCAAAGTTTATTTTAATTTGCAAATCTTACTCTGTTTTAATAATGTACAGCAAGTCATCTATTTTCTACTTAAGCATGATTTTCTTGGGTCAACGGGCTAAATTTGTGAAATGAATGAGTACTTCCCCTGTATGCCATCAGAAGGGTCAACCAGAGTAGCTGTGTGGCTGTCATCGTCGCCTAACAGCCCTTAAGTTGGGAGCTTGAGTCCCGCTGTGGGATTAGTGGTCTAAAACTGTAAACATAATGGGTTCTAGCCCTGTTCAGCACACACCAAGCCAGCCGGTGTATCCTGATGGGTCACTCAGCTGCCCCACATGTCAAAGGTTGCGAATTAGAATCCAGCTATTGCTGCGTGCTCTCCATTTAAACGCTGTTCTTCAAGTAGCAGTTTACGGGAAGAAATATAAAATCTTGTTTTATTTCAGCTCTTTACAGCAAGAAATATCTTTACTGCTCATCGTTTTTTTCTTATTATTATTATTATTATTAATGGTCAAAAATGACATGCTCTCATTCGTTAGAGCAGGTCATTTTATCACTAGTGACACTGCAAGTCTATGTGTGTTAACCGCACAGATGGGTCATGCACATAGTTCAGGTACTGCTCTGGAGCCACAGAGAACTCCTGGTCACTGAGCAGATGCAGCCGATGAGACAATACTCAGCTGCAGTCAGCCAGCTGGGTCGACGACGAATAGAGCATGTCATTTTTGTACTACAACGTCCCTTTAAGCAGAGATTCTCTACACTACATTGTAATGGTATTTTTTGCCCTTAACGAGAAGGAGGTGGCCTTAATCAAAGGGAAGATGACGCCATTTTAGCATGCTGGATCATGTATATTGCTAAGACAGTTCTGCAAAGGGCCTAGCCTATGCACCTACATTTCAGATGCATCCAGCTAGCAACCAATGCCGATGTGGAATGGAAAGGTGAGCGGAAATTCAGCACGGAGAGAGACTGTTATGCCACCTGTTCCTCTTCCCCACAAGACCTCATTAAGCCAGAGCATGTTCCCTCCTCTGCACCCGGAGAAGCTCTGCAGAAGCAACAACAGCAGCAGCTTTTAAGAGATCTTTACAAAGGAAACTGGGATTTTGGCCTCTACTCCCTATGTAATCAAATGCACGATTTGCTGTTGGGGAACTACTGATTTAACATGAACCTGCTGTTGGCAACGTTTGCACACTTGAAGCCATGTCCATGCCATGTATCCAGAAAAGCAACAGCAAGGGGAAATACTTCTGTGAGAAGTCTTTGTGTCCCATCTCCGCAGCAGTGCAAGGAGAGACTCTGGCTTCATTGTGCCCCAGGATCTTTGCCTTTAAGGCTTACAGAGCATCCCAGCTTCGCAGCCCCAAGGCATTCTTCTAGCTTCATTGTGCCCCAGGATCTTTGCCTTGAAGGCTTACAGAGCATCCTAGCTTCACTGCACCAAGGCATTCTACTAGCTTCATTGTGCCCCAGGATCTTTGCCTTGAAAGCTTACAGAGCATCCTAGCTTCGCCGCACCAAGGCATTCTTCTAGCTCTAATAAAAACAATCTCATTGATAGGCCTTACACTCCCTTGCTTTCACTTGTGGAGAGAGAAAAAGACACACACACACAGAAACAAAGGCCACGAGAGCACTGAAACTGTATCCAGTCTGGGAGCGCTTTCAATATTCTTTCGCTTATAGCCCACAAAAGGCCAATGTCACCCAATTCATGGACGCATTAGGGCTTCAACCATTTCAAAAGTAGATCATTTGATAAGTGGGAGGAGCTTAAGTCCCTAGAAAAGATAGAAACAATTATCATATCTATAAAACTTACTCCACCTATTTCTCTTCCATTACACTAAACTGTTGATTTTACCTTATTACCTAAACCATTTTGGAAGGTTATAAATTGCAGTATGTTACCTACTTTACTTTTCCCTTTATTTGTTGTACATTTGATGGTTAGCAGGTTACTTTTGCTCTATAGATGGTCATGATATTCCTGAAAAGCAGAAAATAAAATTGCCAATATATTGACATTAAATATTTTTTTTTATATACAGCAAGAAATATGAAAGTGTTTTGTGTCCAATTTTTAAAAAAAAATATTTTCATACCAAGTAAACCACAGATATGAGTACACTTTATGTCTTTATGCATATACAGTATCTCAATATCCATATAAAATTATGCAGAAATTCTTATAATATGTTCTACTTATTGTTTTAATTCTTATTTTCCACATTGAAAGAAATCTACACAAAAAGGGCTTGCACATGATTGTTGCATTACTGACCTAAACTAACCTTAAAAGGAGGTTAAGCACATAGGTTTAGTCAGAACTCGGAGTAAGATTGCTAACTGTACTGCACAAAAGTACTGACTGATAAAGGGATCCAGCTGTCTACAGTCTTTTTCATTACTTTCACGTTATACAGGACAGACATATTATTCTCCCTGTAGTTATTAGTAACCGCAGCACCATCTATTGGTCTTATCATTACTTAAGTAAGCACAGTGCCATGATCTATTGGTCATAGCGTTACCTCAATAACCGCAGCGCCATCTATTGGTCATAGCATTACCCATTACCTCAGTAACCGTAGTGCCATCTATTGGTCATCGTGTTATCTCAGTAACCGTAGAGCCATCTATTGGTCATAGCATTACCTCAGTAACCGCAGCGCCATCTATTGGTCATAGCTTTACCTCAGTAACTGCAGTGCCATCTATTGGTCATAGCATTACCTCAGTAACCGCAGTGCCATCTATTTGTCATAGTGTTATCTCAGTAACCGCAGTGACATCTATTGGTCATAGCATTACCTCAGTAACCGCAGCGCCATCTATTGGTCATAATGTTATCTCAGTAACCACAGTGCCATCTATTGGTCATAGAGTTACCTCAGTAACCGCAGCGCCATCTATTGGTCATAGCATTACCTCAGTAACTGCAGTGCCATCTGTTGGTCATAGCATTAAACTAGCTTTAATATTTACGTTATAAAAACTCTATCCCTTTATTTTTTTACCTTTTTATAAATATTATATAAAGTTAGAAATTTAGTTCATATACACCAATATATGTAACGTAAATAATAACACTTTTAGCTTGGTTACACTTTTTTTAAAATATAATTTTAAAATTTAATTATTTACATTAGATATCTTATCTTGGCCAGTCGCTTGCTGCAGCTGGAGCCCCCTCTCTGTTTGGAGACTCAGAGGAGGAATGCTTCTCTGCAGGAGAGAGCCGTGTTGCAAGTGAAGAATGGATTGTCAACCCCTGTCATACTCCTTGTAGGATCAGGTTCAGGTGATTGGAGCTGTTGTGCACAGGTGTAAGGTCTCTGGCTAAAATTGTGTGGTGTCTTTCCTTTTAGGCATAATGAATGGTCATGATATTCCTGAAAGCAGAAAATAAAATTGCCAATATATTGACATTGTGTATATTTAAACAGGAAACTCTTCCTAGTGCAGCTCAAGGTGTGTGGTGTATGGGGAGGGAAATAAATCCTGTCCAAGCTGTGTAATGCGTGCAAACAATACAATGGGTATAAGGATATAGATGAAACAAGGTCTGCGGTATGGCAGGTATGAATGCGGCTTGACACCGGGATGGTGTATAACTCACCACACTTGCTGCTTGAGCCTGTCTCCGAGAGCCTTTAGAAAAACCTGCCGCCGCTGCTGCACCACTGACTCCTGACTCGTAGAGGTCGTTGTCCGGTGCTCCGATAATCATCCGTATGGGCATACCACTCCACAGCCTCCGTAATGCTGATTAGTTTGCACTCTGTAACTGAGCGTTGTCAGGTGCTTCCGGTCCGTGACGTGAGTCGTCTCCTGCACCAATGGGATTCCCTGCTACTCGATCGTAGCCCCATACACCTACTGTTCACCTGAGTGCCGAGATTCGGGCGTGGTAACAATGTATATCCAGACAACAAAAAGTACAAAAACCATGCGAGTCTCCAGGCACTATAAAGTTTTAAAAGTTCATGATTTATTGGAAACCAGGTGAAAAAAGTGATAAAAACGAAGTGAACATAAAAATGTGAAGCTGGGCTGTCTTACGCGTTTCGGCTACATGTTAGCCTTACTCATAGACACACTTTGTGAGGACAGACACTGAGCTTAAATAGCCCCTGTGACTGAAAAAACGAAGCCCCAGCTGAGCATATATATTGACATTAAATAATTATTTTAGATACAGCAAGAAATATGAAAGTGTTTTTGTGTCCTATTTTTTAAAGTATTTTTATACCAAGTAAACCACAGATATGAGTACACTCTATGTCTTTATGCATGTACAGTATCTCAATATCCATATAAAATTATGCAGAAATTCTTATTATTATTTTTCACATTGAAAGAAATCTACACAAAAAGGGCTTGCACATGATTGTTGCATTACTGACCTAAACTAACCTTTAAAGGAGGTTAAGCACATAGGTTTAGTCAGAACGCGGAGTAAGATTGCTAACTGTACTGCACAAAAGTACTGATTGATAAAGAGATCCAGCTGTCTACAGTCTTTTTCATTATTTTCATGTTATATTGGACAGATGTATTATTCTCCCTGTAGTTATTAGTTACCACAGTGCCATCTATTGGTCATTGCATTACCTCAGTAACCGCAGTGCCATCTATTGTAGGGTGACCAGACGTCCCTGATTTTAGGGGACAGTCCCCGGATTGAGGAGACTGTCCCCAGGAAAATGATGTCCCCGGCTCCTGTTGTACTGCAGCCAAGCGCTGGGAAAAAGTGATCGTCCTGATAATGTCACTTTGTCCCAGAGTATGGCAGGCAGCTTGCAGGTCAGGAGGGAAGAGCTTGTGAATGTGTGTGTGTGTATGTATGCTTGTGTATGTGTGTATGTGCATGTGTGTATATGTATATTTATATGTGTATGTGTGTAAATGTATGCTTGTGTGTGTGTATGCTTGTGTATATGTATGCTTGTATGTGTGTGTATGTGCATGTGTGTATATGTATATTTGTGTGTGTATATATGTATGCTTGTTTGTGTATGTGTGTATTTGTATGCTTGTGTGTGTGCATATCATATGTATGCTTGTGTGTGTGTATGTGTGTATTTGTATGCGTGTGTGTGTATGTGTATATATGTACGCTTGTGTGTGTAAGTGTTTGTGCATGCATGTATATGTATGCTTGTGTGTGTGTATGTGTATATATGTATGCTTGTGTGTGTGTATGTGTATATATGTATGCTTGTGTATGTGTATTTGTGTAAATGTATGTGTGTGTGTGTATATGTATGTGCATGTGTGTATTTGTATGCTTGTGTTTATATATGTATGCTTGTATGTGTGTGTATGTGCATGTGTGTATATGTATATTTGTGTGTGTGTATGTGTATATATGTATGCTTGTGTGTGTATGTGTATATATGTATGCTTGTGTGTGTGTATGTGTATATATGTATTCTTGTGTATGTGTATTTCTGTAAATGTATGTGTGTGTGTATATGTATGTGCATGTGTGTATTTGTATGCTTGTGTTTATATATGTATGCTTGTTTGTGTGTGTATGTGCATGTGTGTATATGTATATTTGTGTGTGTATATATGTATGCTTGTTTGCATATGAGTATGTGTGTATATGTATGCTTGTGTGTATGTGTATTTGTATGTGTTACGGTATAACCCTGGCATAAAAGGGCAGAGGCACAGGCAGCATACAGTAAATTTCCCCACTCCCTCCCCCCAAACATGAGTCAAAGCTCCATGGTGAGGGTCCAACAGATATCAGCAGAATGACTAGTTTATTTAAAAGCAGCTCACATATTTATACACCCTGGCTTCAGGTTACAGAGGGCATTGGTTTAACAGTAAAGTAAACATATGAACAATGCATCAAACCTCTAACAATTGTCTATTCACAGGTAAAACAGATTAACATATTAAGTTAATTAACTAGGGAAGAATGTTTACTCAGACAATCTGATGTTGGGCAGTCAAGTTAACATAATCACACAAGGACACAATCAGTTTACCCAGACAGACTCCTGAGACACAATCAGATCTGAAACATACATAGAATAAATCTTATTACAGAATATAGGAACAGTTCTTATTAGCTATAAAGTCTTTTATGCCCACTTGGCTTATAGAGTCACAATTGCTCCCACAAGAGGCACTCACACCCTGTACCCATCCTGTATTTATGGATACAGGGTGACATAGACATAAGACAGAGTTATGAAAGTACATGGGGTGTCCAGCATATAAAATTCCATATTTCCATGCAGTCTCTGGGTATCCTTAAGCCCATGTACCTCCAGCCCAAAGAATGTTCCATAACAGGCCCTCCAATGTACAGTGGCGAGATTGGTTTCGTCACATCTCTCCCCTTTTCCAAACAGACTAACAGGGTATCTGACCTCCTGCCGGTCAGTGCCCTGGTTAGTCCAGCAACCCACCCATAAAACACAATTAGTAGTACAGCCCATCCACAATAAATGGTTACTACACCTGAGTACGGGGAAAACTTGTCCATGTCCAGGTGCCTCACCACAGCTGTGTGGGGGACTGGTACGCTGAATTGGTGGGTTGCGAGGTGGGCAGAGACCTGCTGTACTCTGCCCGGGTGCCAGCAATACCATGGAAGTAGCCTGGTGGGAGCCTGGTTGCTGGAGGGGGAGACTGACTGTCTCCCCTTTGGATACATAGCTGTGCTGCTGGAGGGGGAGACCAATCGTCTCCCCTTTGGCTAAACAGCCCTGTTGCTGGGGGACAGGACCAACTGTCCCTACCCCCTGTGCTGTAAGTGCAGAGACCATGGTCCCATCTGCACGGTCGTGGGGCTTACTGTCTCCCCCTGGTTCGTTAAGCTGCCGCTGGGGAGAGGGGGTAACAAGCTCCTCTCCCATACATACTTCCAACCGCTGGGGAATGGAGACTGGGCTCCCAATCCACTGCATCTCACTCTGCTGCTGGGGGACAGGACCAACTGTCTCTGCCCCCTGTAACTCAGCCTGCCGCTGGGGAATGGAGTCTGGGCTCCCAATTCCCTGCATATTCCTCTGCAGCTGGGGGACAGGACCAACTGTCTCAGCCCCCTGTAACTCAGCCTGCTGCTGGGGAATGGAGTCTGGGCTCCCAATTCCCTGCATATCACTCTGCTGCTGGGGGACAGGACCAACTGTCTCTGCCCCCTGTAACTCAGCCTGCCGCTGGGGAATGGAGTCTGGGCTCCCAATTCCCTGCATATTCCTCTGCTGCTGGGGGACAGGGCCAACTGTCTCTGCCCCCTGTAACTCAGCCTGCCGCTGGGGAATGGAGTCTGGGCTCCCAATTCCCTGCAGGACCGGTGGAGAGACATCGGTCCCATCTCCACTGGCCACCTGGGGTCCTTTCCAGTAAATCTCCACAATATCTTCCCAGCTGAATGGGTCTGGATCTGGGTCTTTCACCTTGCTGTCCTGCTGAGCCTTCCCAATGGAGTGGAAGAGATCTCTGTAGTCCTGCTCCAGTTCCCACTCCAGGGCTGCTAAGTGAGCCAGGTCTGGCTCTACCTCATGGGGGTCAGCCCAGTCATGCCTAGCCTCCCTCTCATAGAAAATGTCCTGAAGTCTGGTCTGCGCAGGGCTCCCAAAGTCAGGCTCTGCAAAGGACTCCCATAACAAGCCAGGACCATCAAACTCCTCTCCCTCTGGCTTGTCATGCTCGGCTGTCCAGGGTATATACTGTGCCATATACCACCAGAGAGCCTGATAGGCATCCTCCAGCCATAGCTCCTGCCATACCCGGTGCTCTAGTTCCTTCACCCATTCCTCCAGGGGCTGCTCTCCCAGGAAGGGCATCCGCAGGGCCACTTGCTTCTGCAACCGCTGCTCTTCACTGGGGAGACTCTTACCCTGCTGGTATTGTACATTATCCAGGGCCTGGTACCAGATGCCTTTCCTTAATGCATCCCGGCCATCCAGGTCCTCCTCCTCGTATAAAACTGCTGGTTCCATTCTGTTGCTTTTAGGTTCGCTGTACTGGGACATGCGTTGCCCCAAACTTGTAAATCCAGGGAATGGTGTCTCCTGTAGCTGTCCTTCTGGCTGTGGGAACAATCCCGTCGCTTGCCACCAATTGTTACGGTATAACCCTGGCATAAAAGGGCAGAGGCACAGGCAGCATACAGTAAATTTCCCCACTCCCTCCCCCCAAACATGAGTCAAAGCTCCATGGTGAGGGTCCAACAGATATCAGCAGAATGACTAGTTTATTTAAAAGCAGCTCACATATTTATACACCCTGGCTTCAGGTTACAGAGGGCATTGGTTTAACAGTAAAGTAAACATATGAACAATGCATCAAACCTCTAACAATTGTCTATTCACAGGTAAAACAGATTAACATATTAAGTTAATTAACTAGGGAAGAACGTTTACTCAGACAATCTGATGTTGGGCAGTCTAGTTAACATAATCACACAAGGACACAATCAGTTTACCCAGACAGACTCCTGAGACACAATCAGATCTGAAACATACATAGAATACATCTTATTACAGAATATAGGAACAGTTCTTATTAGCTATAAAGTCTTTTATGCCCACTTGGCTTATAGAGTCACAATTGCTCCCACAAGGGGCACTCACACCCTGTACCCATCCTGTATTTATGGATACAGGGTGACATAGACATAAGACAGAGTTATGAAAGTACATGGGGTGTCCAGCATATAAAATTCCATATTTCCATGCAGTCTCTGGGTATCCTTAAGCCCATGTACCTCCAGCCCAAAGAATGTTCCATAACAGGCCCTCCAATGTACAGTGGCGAGATTGGTTTCGTCACAGTATGCTTGTGTGTGTGCATATGTATGCTTGTGTGTGTGTATGTGTGTATTTGTATGCTTGTGTGTGTATGTGTATATATGTATGCTTGTGTGTGTATGTAAGTGTATGTGCATGCATGTATATGTATGCTTGTGTCTGTGTATGTGTATATATGTATGCTTGTGTATTTGTGTAAATGTATGCTTGTTTGTGTGTATGTGTATATATGTATGCTTGTGTATTTGTGTAAATGTATGCTTGTTTGTGTGTATGTGTATATATGTATGCTTGTGTGTGTGTGTATATATGTATGATTGTATATTTGTGTAATTGTATGTGTGTGTGTGTATATGTATGTGCATGTGTGCATATGTATGCTTGTATGTGTGTGTATGTGCATGTGTGTAAATGTATGCTTGTGTGTGTATGTGTATATATTTATGTTTGTTAGTGTATGTGTATATATGTTTGCTTGTGTGTGTGTATGTGCATGTGTGTAAATGTATGCTTGAGTGTGTGTGCATGTGTGTATATGTATGCTTGTGTGTGTGTATATATGTATGCTTGTATGTGTGTGTGCGTATGTGTGTATACAGTGGGGCAAAAAAGTATTTAGTCAGCCACCAATTGTGCAAGTTCTCCCACTTAAGAAGATGAGAGAGGCCTGTAATGTTCATCATAGGTATACCTCAACTATGAGAGACAAAATGTGGAAACAAATCCAGGCAATCACATTGTCTGATTTGGAAAGAATTTATTTGCAAAATATGGTGGAAAATAAGTATTTGGTCACCTACAAACAAGCAAGATTTCTGTCTCTCACAGACCTGTATCTTCTTCTTTAAGAGGCTCCTCTGTCCTCCACTCATTACCTGTATTAATGGCACCTGTTTGAACTTGTTATCAGTATAAAAGACACCTGTCCACAACCTCAAACAGTCACACTCCAAACTCCACTATGATGAAGACCAAAGAGCTGTCGAAGGACACCAGAAACAAAATTGTAGACCTGCACCAGGTTGGGAAGACTGAATCTGCAATAGGGAAGCAGCTTGGTGTGAAGAAATCAACTGTGGGAGCAATAATTAGAAAATGGAAGACCACTAATAATCTCCCTCAATCTGGAGCTCCATGCAAGATCTCACCCCGTGGGGTCAAAATGATCACAAGAACGGTGAGCAAACATCCCAGAACCACACGGGGGACCTAGTGAATGACCTGCAGAGAGCTGGGACCAATGTAACAAAGGCTACCATCAGTAACACACTACGCCGCCAGGGACTCAGATCCTGCAGTGCCAGACGTGTCCCCCTGCTTAAGCCAGTACATGTCCGGGCCCATCTGAAGTATGCTAGAGAGCATTTGGATGATCCAGAAGCGGATTGGGAGAATGTCATATGGTCCGATGAAACCAAAGTAGAACTGTTTGGTAGAAACACAACTTGTCGTGTTTGGAGGAGAGAGAACACCATACCTACTGTGAAGCATGGGGGTGGCAACAGCATGCTTTGGGGCTGTTTATCTGCAAAGGGAACAGGACAACTGATCCATGTACATGAAAGAATGAATGGGGCCATGTATCATGAGATTTTGAGTGCAAACCTCCTTCCATCAGCAAGGGCATTGAAGATGAAAAGTGGCTGGGTCTTTCAGCATGACAATGATCCCAAACACACCGCCCGGGCAACAAAGGAGTGGCTTCATAAGAAGTATTTCAAGGTCCTGGAATGGCCTAGTCAGTCTCCAGATCTCAACCCCATAGAAAACCTTTGGAGGGAGTTGAAAGTCTGCGTTGCCCAGCGACAGCCCCAAAACATCACTGCTCTAGAGGAGAACTGCATGCAGGAATGGGCCAACATTCCAGCAACAGTGTGTGTCAACCGTGTGAAGACTTACAGAAAACGTTTGACCTCTGTCATTGCCAACAAAGGATATATAACAAAGTATTGAGATGAACTTTTGATATTGACCAAATACTTATTTTCCACCATAATTTGCAAATAAATTCTTTCCAAATTAGACAATGTGATTGTCTGGATTTGTTTCCACATTTTGTCTCTCATAGTTGAGGTATACCTATGATGAAAATTACAGGCCTCTCTCATCTTCTTAAGTGGGAGAACTTGCACAATTGGTGACTGACTAAATACTTTTTTTCCCCCACTGTATGTATGCTTGTGTGTGTGTATGTATGCTTGTATGTGTGTGTATGTGCATGTGCGTATATGTATGCTTGTGTGTGTATGTGCATGTGTGTATATGTATGCTTGTGTGTGTGTATGTGCAATGTGCATGTATGTATATGTATGCTTGTGTGTATGTGCATGTGTGTATATGTATATTTGTGTGTGTATATATGTATGCTTGTTTGTATATGAGTATGTGTGTATATGTATGCTTGTGTGTGTATGTGTGTATTTGTATGCTTGTGTGTGTGTGTATATGTATGCTTGTGTGTTTGTGAATGTGTATATATGTATGCTTGTATGTGTGTGTATGTGCATGTGTGTATATATATGCTTGTGTGTTTATGTGTGTATATGTATGCTTGTGTGTTTGTATATGTCCATGTGAGTATATGTATGCTTGTGTGTGTATGTGTGTATTTGTATGCTTGTGTGTGTATGTGTATATATGTATGCTTGGGTGTGTAAGTGTATGTGCTTGCATGTATATGTATGCTTGTGTGTGTATGTGTATATATGTATGCTTGTGTATGTGTATATATGTATGCTTCTATGTGTGTGTGTGTGTATATGTATGTTTGTATGTGTGTGTATGTGCATGTGTGTATATGTATGCTTGTGTGTGTGTGTGCGCATGTGTATGTGCATGTGTGTATATGTAGTCTTGTGTGTGTTTGTGTATATATATGCTTGTGTGTGTGTATATGTATGCTTGTATATGTGTGTATATGTATGCTTGTATGTGTGTATATGTATGATTGTATGTGTGTGTATGTGTGTATATGAATGCTTGTGTGTGTGTGTATATGTATGCTTGTGTGTGTGTGTGTGTGTATGTGTGTATATGAATGCTTGTGTGTGTGTATGTGTATGTGTGTATATGTATGCTTGTATGTGTGTGTATGTGTGTATATGTATGCTTGTATGTGTGTATATGTATGCTTCTATGTGTGTGCATGTGTGTATATGTATGCTTGTGTGTGTGCGTGTGTATGTGCATGTGTGTATATGTAGACTTGTGTGTGTGTGTATGTGTGTACATGAATGCTTGTGTGTGTGTGTATGTATGTGTATGTGTGTATATGTATGCTTGTATGTGTGTGTATGTGTGTATATGTATGCTTGTATGTGTGTGTATATGTATGCTTGTATGTGTGTGTATGTGTGTATATGAATGCTTGTGTGTGTGTGTGTGTGTGTGTGTATGTGTATGTGTATATGTATGCTTGTGTGGGTGTGCATGTGTGTATATGAATGTGCGTGTGTGTATGTATGTATGCTTGTATGTGTGTGTATATGAATGCTTATGTGTGTATGTGTGTATATGTATGCTTGTATGTGTGTGTGTGTGTGTGTGTGTGTATGTATGCTTGTATGAGTGTATATGTATGCTTGTATGTGTGTGTGTGTGTGTGTGTGTGTGTATATGAATGCTTGTGTTTGTGTGTATATGTATGCTTGTGTGTGTGTGTATATGTGTGTATATGAATGCTTGTGTGTGTGTGTATGTGTATGTGTGTATATTTATGCTTGTATGTGTGTGTATGTGTGTATATGTATGCTTGTATGTGTGTATATGTATGCTTCTATGTGTGTGCATGTGTGTATATGTATGCTTGTGTGTGTGCGTGTGTATGTGCATGTGTGTATATGCAGACTTGTGTGTGTGTGTATGTGTGTACATGAATGCTTGTGTGTGTGTGTATGTATGTGTATGTGTGTATATGTATGCTTGTATGTGTGTGTATGTGTGTATATGTATGCTTGTATGTGTGTGTATATGTATGCTTGTATGTGTGTGTATGTGTGTATATGAATGCTTGTGTGTGTGTGTGTGTGTGTGTGTATGTGTGTATGTGTATGTGTATATGTATGCTTGTGTGTGTGTATGTGCAATGTGCATGTATGTATATGTATGCTTGTGTGTATGTGCATGTGTGTATATGTATATTTGTGTGTGTATATATGTATGCTTGTTTGTATATGAGTATGTGTGTATATGTATGCTTGTGTGTGTATGTGTGTATTTGTATGCTTGTGTGTGTGTGTATATGTATGCTTGTGTGTTTGTGAATGTGTATATATGTATGCTTGTATGTGTGTGTATGTGCATGTGTGTATATATATGCTTGTGTGTTTATGTGTGTATATGTATGCTTGTGTGTTTGTATATGTCCATGTGAGTATATGTATGCTTGTGTGTGTATGTGTGTATTTGTATGCTTGTGTGTGTATGTGTATATATGTATGCTTGGGTGTGTAAGTGTATGTGCTTGCATGTATATGTATGCTTGTGTGTGTATGTGTATATATGTATGCTTGTGTATGTGTATATATGTATGCTTCTATGTGTGTGTGTGTGTATATGTATGTTTGTATGTGTGTGTATGTGCATGTGTGTATATGTATGCTTGTGTGTGTGTGTGCGCATGTGTATGTGCATGTGTGTATATGTAGTCTTGTGTGTGTTTGTGTATATATATGCTTGTGTGTGTGTATATGTATGCTTTTATATGTGTGTATATGTATGCTTGTATGTGTGTATATGTATGATTGTATGTGTGTGTATGTGTGTATATGAATGCTTGTGTGTGTGTATATGTATGCTTGTGTGTGTGTGTATGTGTGTATATGAATGCTTGTGTGTGTGTATGTGTATGTGTGTATATGTATGCTTGTATGTGTGTGTATGTGTGTATATGTATGCTTGTATGTGTGTATATGTATGCTTCTATGTGTGTGCATGTGTGTATATGTATGCTTGTGTGTGTGCGTGTGTATGTGCATGTGTGTATATGTAGACTTGTGTGTGTGTGTATGTGTGTACATGAATGCTTGTGTGTGTGTGTGTATGTATGTGTATGTGTGTATATGTATGCTTGTATGTGTGTGTATGTGTGTATATGTATGCTTGTATGTGTGTATATGTATGCTTGTATGTGTGTGTATGTGTGTATATGAATGCTTGTGTGTGTGTGTGTGTGTGTGTATGTGTGTATGTGTATGTGTATATGTATGCTTGTGTGGGTGTGCATGTGTGTATATGAATGTGCGTGTGTGTATGTATGTATGCTTGTATGTGTGTGTATGTGTGTATATGAATGCTTATGTGTGTATGTGTGTATATGTATGCTTGTATGTGTGTGTGTGTGTGTGTGTGTATGTATGCTTGTATGAGTGTATATGTATGCTTGTATGTGTGTGTGTGTGTGTGTATATGAATGCTTGTGTTTGTGTGTATATGTATGCTTGTGTGTGTGTGTGTGTGTGTGTGTGTGTATATGTGTGTATATGAATGCTTGTGTGTGTGTGTATGTGTATGTGTGTATATTTATGCTTGTATGTGTGTGTATGTGTGTATATGTATGCTTGTATGTGTGTATATGTATGCTTGTATGTGTGTGCATGTGTGTATATGTATGCTTGTGTGTGTGTGTGTGTGCGCGTGTGTATGTGCATGTGTGTATATGTAGACTTGTGTGTGTGTGTATGTGTGTACATGAATGCTTGTGTGTGTATGTATGTGTATGTATGTATATGCATGCTTGTATGTGTGTGTATGTGTGTATATGTATGCTTGTATGTGTGTGTATATGTATGCTTGTATGTATGTGTATGTGTGTGTATGAATGCTTGTGTGTGTGTGTGTGTGTGTGTATGTGTGTATATGAATGCTTGTGTGTGTATGTGTATGTATGTATGCTTGTATGTGTGTGTATGTGTGTATATGTATGCTTGTATGTGTGTATGTGCATGTGTGTATATGTATGCTTGTATGTGTGTGTATGTGTGTATATGTATGCTTGTATGTGTGTATATGTATGCTTGTATGTGTGTGTATGTGTGTATATGTATGCTTGTGTGTGTGTGTATGTGCCAGCGCCATCTATTGGTCATAGCATTACCTCAGTAACCGCAGTGCCATCTATTGGTCATAGTGTTATCTCAGTAACCGCAGTGCCATCTATTGCTCATAGCATTACCTCAGTAACCGCAGTGCCATCTATTGGTCATAGTGTTATCTCAGTAACCGTAGTGCCATCTATTGGTCATAGTGTTATCTCAGTAACCGCAGTGCCATCTATTGTTCATAGCATTACCTCAGTAACCGCAGCGCCATCTATTGGTCATAGCATTAAACTAGCTTTAAATATTTACGTTATAAAAACTGTATCCCTTTATTTTCTTACCTTTTTATAAATATTATATAAAGTTAGAGATTTAGTTCATATACACCAATATATGTAATGTAAATAATAACACATTTAACTTGATTACACTTTTTTTTAAATATAATTTTTTAATGTAATTATTTACATTAGATATCTTATCTTGGCCAGTCTCTTGCTGCAGCTGGATCCCCCTCTCTGTTTGGAGACTCAGAGGAGGAATGCTTCTCTGCAGGAGAGAGCCGTGTTGCAAGTGAAGAATGGATTGTCAACCCCTGTCATACTCCTTGTAGGATCAGGTTCAGGTGATTGGAGCTGTTGTGCACAGGTGTAAGGTCTCTGGCTAAAATTGTGTGGTGTCTGCGGGAATCTTTTCCTTTTAGGCATAATGAAACTAGTACAAGGTATTTAGGAATAAATGTAAAGGGTTTATTGAACAGATTAATTAGCTGTGCAGATAACTGCAGACTAGATGAAAGGCAAAGTCTCTGTGCAGACAAGTATACAAGGTTGGTTACTCAGTTCAGACAAACAAAGCAGGTAAGATATGTAAATAAGTTGTAGACAGATAACTCTGTAAAAGCAGGCAGGATACGTAGATATGCTGTAGACAAGTAACAATGCCATAGCAGTGAGGATATCAAGATAAGTAGTAGACAAGGTAACTCTGCAATAGCAAGGAGAATACATAGATAAACTGTTAACAGGTAACTCTGCAATAGCAGGCAAGATACGTAGATATGATGTAGAAAGGTTACACTGTAATAGCAGGGGGATACATAGAAAAGCTGTAGACAGGTGTAACTCTGTAATAGCAGGCAGGGAATGCAGATATTCTGTAGACAGGTAACTCTGCAGTAGCAGGCAGGAACGTAGATATGCAGTAAACAGGAAACTCTGCAATAGCAGGGAGGATATGTAGATATGCTGTAAAATGGTAACGCTGCAGTAGCAGGCAGGATCAGAGATATGCAGTAAACAGGTATCTCTGTAATAACAGGCAGGATACATAGATAAGCTGTAGACAGGTAACTTTGTAATAACAATCAGGGAATGCAAATATTCTGTAGACAATTAACTCTGTAATAGCAGGCAGGATGTGTAGATAAGCTGGAGACAGGTAACTCTGCAGTAACAAGTAATAATCAATAAAAAGTACCTGGGGCAATCCCTAGGAATTATCAGTGAACCAGCCAAGATCAGATGCCAGGGAATCAGTCCAGAAACAACACACAGTGCCAAGGGAAAATCCAGAAAATTAGTCTCAAAACGAAGCAGAAGTCAGGCACCAGAAAATCCAGTATAAATCTCAATGTCAAGGCCCGGAACTCAGAGCAAAAAAACAAATATAATAGGCTGCTGTTAAGATGATTTCCTACATCTGGTAGGCAGGTGGAGCAGGTGGAGCCAAAGAGCCAAGTTACAAGTAACAGTATTCCTAAAACCTAAACCTGTGAGCAAGCTATCTGGTGGCAAAGAGGTAAGTCTGGGAACAACGGGTTGAAGTCAACGCTTGATTATGAAAACCCCATTAACCTGCATAAAGACAGGTTCCAATATGTTGTCACTCACTGCAGAGCTAGCCAGAGAGCCAAGTTGCAAGTAACAGTATTCCTAAAACATAAGCCTGTGAGCAAGCCATCTGGTAGCAAAGAGCTTGGGAACAAATGCAGCAGGTGTAGAACCAGGTCCCCGGTTCAAGTCAAGTGTCAGGTTAGGAAATGTCCAGAAGAAGACCCAAATGCTAGGGCGAACTTAAACAACACCATTGCACTCTGTGTTTAATCCAGGACGTGACCCCACAACAACCTCTAAAAAACAATGTACTCACGATATGGAGCAGAGTTAGCCTGAGTCCAAAGTAATTCAAGATATCAGCCAAATAGACTTCTGAGTAAGGAACTGGTTTCAGGAAATGTCTTCCACAGAATCAGGAGAGCAGGGATAGTCCACTTATACTCAGACAGAAGAAGGGTAAAACAAGAAACAGTTAATAATGCTGGAATAGGTAACTTGTTATCAGGCAGTTTGAGGGTTAACACTGTGTAGTCAGTCCTTGCAGAGTTTGACAACTGGTTATCAGGCAGTTTGAGGGTTAATACTGAATAGTCAGTACTTGCAGAGTTAGACAACAGGATATCAGGTAGTTGGAGGGTTAACACTGTGTAGTCAGTCCTTGCAGAGTTTGGCCACAGGCTATCAAGCAGTTTGAAGGTTTACACTGAATAAACAGTACTTGCAGAGTTTGGCAACAGGTTAACATGCAGTTTCAGAGTTTCACAGAATAAACAGTACTTGCAGTGTTTGGCAACAGGATATCAAGCAGTTTGAAGGTTTACACTGAAAAAACAGTACTGGTTATCAGGCAGTTTGAGGGTTAATACTGAATAGTCAGTACTTGCAGTGTTTGGCAACAGGTTATCAGGAAGTTTGAGGGTTAACCCAGCATAGTCAGTCTTAACAGAAAATCAGCAGTTAGAGAGTTTCCACAGCGAAGTCCTCACAGGAGCCACAAAGAGGAACAAACAAACGGGCACTGAGGAAACAGGAAGCCCGGAATAAAAAGCCTGGTAGTGACATCATCAGGAAGGGGCGGCTCAGACTACCTGCCAATCAAGCACACAGAGAGGACCGCCGGAGCTTCCCAGCGGCTGAGCATGACATCAATGCTTGATTATGACAACCCCATTAACCTGCATAAAGATGATCCTCTGGTTGCCTGCTACTGCATTAAAAGCCGCAGTGACAGATTCCCAGATGTTGTCACTCACTGCAGAGCTAGTCGACCTCCTCTGGTACCCAAACAGTGTTGAGTAATTGGGGTCCAGATTCAAGACCAATGCCTCACTCTCCTCATTAGAGAACCTGGGACTAACCATCTTTGCAGATATAATTTCTGTGAACTGACATATTTGTGTACATGCTGAATGTATTTATGTTCAGAATATTATCATGGGATTTGATATAGTTGATATGATGATGGATGAGTGTTTAACTTTTTGTATATTTTTTTTACTTTTCACAAACTAGTTTTATGCATAACAAGTTAGTTTGAGAAACTCTTAATGGGCGTGAATTCATGGATGTGTCAATCATGTTATGCAAAACAATGCTTCCACTTCTATGCCTGTTTTATAATAAAATAAAAATAAGGCCTCTGTTATAATTGTAACAAATAGATATGTTTATATAAATAAGTATATTTCTAAATATATAAATCTTCAGATTTTTTTTTCCCCCATGTTTATATCTAAATTCTAAAAACATTGTAGGTGGTTATATTATTTATACTCAACCAAAAATAACGTTCATACTGCTGCAACCGTGACAAAGCAAGCATAATGCGGTTGGTGCATAGAGAACATAACGATGCTCATCATTACAGTTTCTCCATATTTAATTTGTTTAAACTGTCCAAAGCTTTTCAGCTATTATTATCAATGTTTGATTGTTTGATCCAAGGAACAATATTTGATAAAAGAAATGTTCTCATTGTGCGCATATCTATTCTAATTATTCGAAAACTTTCGGAAACTGTTATCTTAAATCTGTCCTGAATACTGTGCAGCATAATTATTACTACTATCAATCAACTAGATTTACAAGTTTTGCGCTATAGAGGGTGCAAAATGAAGGCAACAAAAGTTACATTATTTCATCCCCCATAGCGCTGCCTTTACGAGTTTTTAAAAAGCCACCTTGTGCGTGCGATATGATGGCGATGAGCTCCATACCCCACAAAATACAAGCGTGCTCGTGCATGCTTTCCCCAAAGACATCAATGGGGAGCTCCGTAACGCAACCCCATTGATGTCTATGGGGAAAAAAAAGTTAAGTTTAAACCTAACACCCTAACATAAACTCTAAATTTAAACACTCCTAATCTGCTGCCCCCAACATTGCCAGTACCTACATAATGTTATTAACCCCTAATCTGCCGCTCCCGATATCGCCGCCACTGAAATTTTTTATTAACCTCTAATCTGCCGCTTCCCGATATCGCAGCCACTATAATAAAGTTATTAACTCCTATTCCCCCGCACCACAACATTGCCTACACTATAATAAAGTTATTAACCCCTATTCTGCCGCTCCCCTTCATCATCACCACTAAATAAAGTTATTATTCATACGGCGGCGACCGTATGAAGAGGATGCTCCATGCCGGATGTCTTCAGGATGGACCCACTCTGCGCCGCCGGGATGAAGATAGAAGACCCTGCCGGAATGAAGATAGAAGATGCCGCCTAGATGAAGATAGAAGACGCCGCCTGGATGGATGAAGACCTCGCCACCTGGATGAAAACTTCTCGCCGCCTGGATGTCCGGACTTCAAAAATTGTTTTTTAGATTACTGTTTGGGCTTTTCTTAAAAGAGCTGAATGCCCTTTTCAGGGCAAGAAAAAGAGCTGAATGCGCTTTTAAGGGTATTGCCCATACAAATGCCCTTTTCAGGGCAATGGGTAGCTTAGGTTTTTGTTAGTTAGGTTTTTTTTATTTTGGGGGGTTGGTTGGGTGGTGGGTTTAACTGTTGGTGGGGGTCTTTGTATTTTTTTTTCAGGTAAAAGAGCTTATTTCTTTAGGGTAATGCCTACAAAAGCCCCTTTTAAGGGCTATTGGTAGTTTATTGTAGGCTAGGGTTTTTTTTTATTCTGGGGGGGGGGGGGTATTTTTATAGGGCTATTAGATTAGGTGTAATTGTTTTTATTTTGGATAATTCCGTTTGTTATTTTTCGTAATTTATTGTTTCTTATTTTTGTACTTTAGTATTTTTTTTTTTGTAATTTAGTAATTTTTATTTTTTGTAATTGTAGATTTAATTTTTTTTAGTAGTGTTAGGTTTTTTTAATGTGTAATTAAATTTATTTAATTGATAATTATTTAAATTTTAGTATAATAGTAATGTTAGTTTCATTTATAGTTTAAACTTAGGATTTTTAATTTCCTAGGTAGGTTTTTATTTATTTAGTTTAAGATAGGTATCTTGTTATGTTTAGAGGTTAATAGTTTAATTTAGTGTTTTGCGATGTGGGGGGCTGGCGGTTTAGGGTTTAATAGGTTTATTTAGAGGCAGTGATGTGGTAGGCCAGAGGTTTAGGGGTTAATAACTTTATTTAGTGTCGGCGATGTCGGGGAGAAGCAGGATAGGGGTTAATACATTTTATTAGTGGCGACAATGTCGGGAGCAGCAGATTAGGGGTTAATAAATTTAATTTAGTCTTTGCTATGCGGGAGGCCCTCAGTTTAGGGGTTAATATGTAGTTTATGGGTGTTAGTGTACTTTGTAACAGTTTAGTTATGAGTTTTGTGTAACAGTTTTGTTGCGTAAAACTCATAACTACTGGTCTCAGATTGCGGAACGGATCGTGTCGGTATAGGGTGTAACGCAAGCTTTTTAGCCTCACCACAAAACTTGTAATGGCAGCGCTATGGAAATCCCACACAAAAACGTTTGGCTAGATTATGAGTTTTGTGTTAGAGGCTATGCGGTGCTAACGAGCAGTTTTCCCTCACTGCTCACTTACCTACAGCGCTGGTATTACGGGTTTTTACAAACCCGTCGTTAAAAGGCAAGAAGTGAGCGTTGAGCAAAATTTTGCTCATTACCGCACTCCAATACCAGCGCTGCTTAAGTCAGCGGTGAGCTGGTCGTACGTGCTCGTGCACGATTTCCCCATAGGAATCAACGGGGAGAGCAGGCTGAGAAAAAGTCTAACACCTGCAAGTAGCGTAAAACTCAGTAACGCAGCCCCATTGAGTCTAAACACCCCTAATCTTACACTTATTAACCCCTAATCTGCCGCCCCCGACATCGCCGACACCTGCATTATATTTATTAACCCCTAATCTGTCCACTCCGGACACCGCCGCCACCTACATTATACTTATGAACCACTAATCTGTTGCCCCCAACATCGCCGCCACCTACAGCCAAGAGAATGCGAGCTCAATCCTATTGGCTGATTGCATCTAACAATAGGATTTTTTCTACTTTAATTCCGATTGGCTGATAGAATTCTATCAACGAATTGGAATCTAAGGGACGCCATCTTGGATGACGTCACTTAAAGGAACCTTCATTCGTCAGGTAGTCGTCAGATAAAGAGGATGCTCCGCGTCGGATGTCTTGAAGATGGACCCGCTCCGCGTCGGATGGATGAAGATAGAAGATGCCGTCTGGATGAAGACTTCTGCCCATCTGGAGGACCACTTCACCCGGCTTGGATGAAGACTTCTCCTGGCTTCGTTGAGGACTTCGGCCCGGTTGGATGAAAACTTCTGCCACTTCCTTGAGGATGGATGTCCAGTCTTCAGAACTGTAAGTCGATCTTCAGGGGGTTAGTGTTTTTTTAAGGGTATATTGGGTGGGTTTTATTTTTAGGCTAGGGTTTTGGCCTGCAAAAGAGCTAACTGCCCTTTTAAGGGCAATGCACATCCAAATGCCCTTTTCAGGGCAATGGGGAGCTTAGTTTTTTTTGGATAGTATTTTATTTGGGGGGTTGTTTGTGTGGGTGGTGGGTTTTACTGTTGGGGGGGTTGTTTATATTGTTTTTTACAGGTAAAAGAGCTGATTACTTTTATTTTGATAGGGCTATCAGATTAGGTGTAATTAGTTTAAATAGTATCTGTAATTTGATTATTATTTTCTGTAATTTAGTGTTGTTTTTTTTGTACTTTAGCTAATTTAATTTAATTTAGGCAATTGTATTTAATTATAGTGTAGTGTTAGGTGTTATTGTGACTTAGGTTAGGTTTTATTTTACAGGTACTTTTGTATTTATTTTAGCTAGGTAGTTATTAAATAGTTAATAACTATTTAATAACTATTGTACCTAGTTAAAATAAATACAAACGTGCCTGTAAAATAAAAATAAACCCAGGATTGACAGATCTTTGAAGCATTAGGAAAAGTTTGAT
Source organism: Bombina bombina (assembly GCF_027579735.1). NCBI lineage: Eukaryota > Metazoa > Chordata > Amphibia > Anura > Bombinatoridae > Bombina > Bombina bombina. The sequence continues at coordinate 333,880,287 of NC_069504.1, read as the reverse complement.
ATGTAAATGGCTCCTACCAAATGATAATAGTGGTTTTGTTTGTAACACTTGATCCTGTGAATCTGAATTTATACTGCCTATGTTGTAACATTGAATTCTCTAATAAAAATCTTTAAAAAAAAATAAAATAAAAAAAAAATAAAAAAAATTAAAATAAACCCTAAGCTAGCTACAATGTAACTATTAGTTATATTGTAGCTAGCTTAGGGTTTATTTTATAGGTAATGTAGTTAATTATAGTAATTTTATTTAGATTTAATTTAATTATAGTTCAATTAGGGGGTGTTAGGGTTAGGATGAGACTTAGGTTTAGGGGTTAATACATTTAGTATAGTGGTGGCGACGTTGGGGGCAGCAGATTAGGGGTTAATAAGTGTAGGTAGGTGGCAGCAACATTGGGGGCGGCAGATTAGGGGTTAATAAATATAATGTAGGTGTCGGCGATGTTGGGGGCAACAGATTAGGTGTTCATAAATATAATGTAGGTGGCGGCAGTGTCTGGAGTGGCAGATTAGGGGTTAAAAATTTTATTATAGTGTTTGTGATGCGGGAGGGCCTCGATTTAGAGGTTAATAGGTAGTTTATGGGTGTTAGTGTACTTTTTAGCACTTTAGTTATGAGTTTTATGTTACGGCGTTGTACCATAAAACTCTTAACTACTGACTTTTAAATGCATTAGAACTCTTGACGGGGTAGGGTGTACCGCTCACTTTTTGGCCTCCCAGGACAGACTCGTAATACCGGCGCTATGGAAGTCCTATAGAAAAAAGACTTTACGAAGTTTACATAAGTCGTTTTGCGGTAAGGCCAAAGAAGTGTGCGGTGACCCTAAACCTTCAAGACTTGTAATAGCAGCAGGTGTAAAAAAGCAGCGTTAGGCCCTCTTAACACTGCTTTTTTACCTTAACGCACAACTCGTAATCTAGGTGAATGTTATTTTTTGCTATTAATGGTCTTGGGTGTTTCCCCCTCTTTTTCTCTCTTCCCCTCTGTTCTATTCCCCCTCTTTCTCTCCCTGTGTTCTTCCCCCACCTCTCTGTTTTCTTCCCCCTCTCACTCACTCTGTAACTCCACCCACTATCTCTCCCTCTATTTCTCCCTCTCTCTTTCTCTCTCTCTCTCTCTCTCTCTCTCTCTCTCATTCTGCTGTCTCTCCCCTATCTCCCCCACATCTGTTGTCCCCCCTGTTGTTTCTCCTTCTCTCCCTCTCTGTTCTCTCCCCCTCTCTCTCCCCCTTTCTCTCTCCCTCCCTCTACCCCATCTTTCTCACTCTGTTCTCTCCCCTTGCTATCACACTCTGTTCTTTCCCCTATCTCTTTCCCTCTGTTGTCTTTCCTCTTTCCTGCTGTTCTCCCACCTCTCTCAGTTCTCACCATTGGTTCTCTCCCGTATCTCTATCTTTCCATCTGTTCAACCCTGCCTTCCACTCTCTCTCCCTTCTCTACCTCTGTTCTCTCACCTCACTTCATTTTTTCTCACCTACCTTCCCCTCCCCTTTCTCTCTCCCTTTATTATTTCATTGCATCTCTCTGCCTCTGTTCTCTCCCCCTCTGTCTCTCCCTCACCCTTCTCTCTCTCTTTCCCTATGCCATCCCCTTTTTCATCCTCTATTCCCTCCTCACTTTCTCTCCCACTGTAAACACCTCCCTCTTTCTTCCTATGTTCTCCCCCTCTCTTTCTCTTATTCTGTTATTTATCTCTCTCTGCTCTCCACCCCTTTCTCTCCTTCTGTTTCCTAATCTCTCTCTCCTTCTGTTATCACTCCCTCTGTTCTATCCCCCTCTCTCTGTTTTTCCCACTCTCTCTCCCTCTGTTGTCTCCCCCCTCTCTCCCCCCTATTATGTCCCCCCTGATCTCTCCCCCTCTCTCTCCTCTTTCTTTCATTATTTTCTTCCCCTCTCTCTTTGTCCACCCTCTTTCACTCACTCTATTCTCTGCCTTCTCTCTTTCTCTCTGTTCCGTAATCTCTCTCTCCCTCTCTTCTCTCGCCCACATTCTCTCTCTCTACCTCTGTTGTCTTTCCTCTCTCCTGCTGTTCTCTTCCCCTTCTCTGTTCTCCCCCTCAGTTCTCTCTCTCTCCATCTGCTCTCTCCTACCTTCCCCTCAACCTTCTCTCTGTTCCCTAATCTCTCTCCCTCTCGCACACTGCCTCTCTTCTTTCTCTGATCTCCCTTTCTCTCTCTTCCTATGTTCTCTCCCATCTTCTCTCTCTTCCTCAATTATCTCCCCTCCTCTCACTCTCTCCCTCTCTCTGTTCTCTCCCCTTCTCTTTCTCTCTCTTTCTCTGCTATTTCCCCATCTCTCTTTCTCTGTTCTTTCCCCTTCTCTCTTTCTCTGTCCTCGCCCCTTCTCTCTTCCTCTTTCCTCGCCCCTTCTCTCTTCCTCTGTCCTCGCCCCTTCTCTCTTCCTCTGTCCTTGCCCCTTCTCTCTATCTTCCCCTATTCTCTTTTCCCTCCCTCTCTTCTCTCCCCCCTTTCTTTCTTCCTCTGTTCTCTTCCCCCTCTCTCTCTCTATCTCTCTCTCACTCTTTCTCCCTCTTCCACTCTTCTTCTCCCCCCCCCCTGTCTTCCTGTGTTTTTACCCCTCTCTACCATCTCTTTCTCCTCCTCTGTTCTCTCCCCCTTTTGTCCATCCCTCTATTCTATGTGTGTATTGTGTGTAGGTTGAACACGTCGGTTGAACGTCTGTCTTTTTTCAACCCCATCTTACAGTATAAGTTACTAGATATTTTTTTTGTAAACAAATGTTAACTTTCCCTATATTGAATATTAAATAAAAATATTGAATGTAATATTTGATATTAACTTTAAAATGTTGGAATTAATATTCAAAGGGTAACATTCAGTATTACAAAATTAAAACATTCCGATGATGAACAAATGTCAAGGAAACAGCTGCTTATTATTATTTATATGTATTATTTTGGATAAAAGTAACCTTTCTGATTACAGCACTTCATATACAAATGTATTAAAATGATATAAAATTACCTTTAGCTTTCAAGTTTAAAGAGACTTGAAACCCAATTGTTTTTTATGATTCAGATAGGACATACAATTTCTAACAACTTTTCAATTTACTTCTATTATCAATTTTACTTCATTAAACTATTAATGGTCTTGGGTGTTTCCATCTCTTTCTCTCTCCTCCCCCCCCCCCCCCCCCTCTGTTCTCTTCTTCTTTCTCTCCCTGTGTTCTTCCCCAACCTCTCTCTGTTTTCGTCCCTCTCTCTCTCACTCTATTCACTCCACCCTCTCTCTCTGTGCTCTCCTCCCCCTCTCTCTCCCACCATGTTATCATCACCCTATCTCTTTCGTCCTCTGCTTTCTTTCCCTCTCTTTCATTATGTTGTTTCCCCCCCTCCTCCTCTGTTCTATCCCCTTTCTCGCTCACTCTGTTCTATCCCCTTTCTCTCTCTCACTCTGTTCTCTCCCTCCTCTGCCTCTACTTCTGTACTCTCCCCCACTTTCTCTCTCATTCTGCTGTCTCTCCCATCTGTTTTGCACTCGGTTATCCCCCCAGTTGTCTCCCCCCTCACTCTCTCTCTGTTCTCCCCCTTCTCTCCCCCCTATTTCTTACTCTGTTGTCTCCCCTCTGTCTCAAATTCTGTTCTTTCCCTTATATCTCTCCCTCTGTTCTCTCCCCCACATTCTCTCTTTCTTTCTCTGCCGTCTTTCCTCTTTCCTGATGTTTTCTTCCCCCTCTCTCTGTTCTCTCCCCTCTCTCTCCATATGTTCTCCCCTAACTTACCCTCCCCTTTCTCTCTCCCTCTGTTTTTTCCTTGCATCTCTCCCCCCTCTCTCTCTCGCACTCTGCCACCCCCTTTTTCATTCTCTGTTCTCTCCTCACTCTCCAGTAGAGAGCTGTAAAGCTGAAGATATCTGAGGAAACATTGTTATCCCAGAGGTGAAGGCTAAGGGAAGAGTCTTTGTGACGCCTGAGGGAAGTTATGGCTGAAATTCCATAAGGAGATACTCCGCATATAACAGGGTATTCCTATACCCCTGTATCTTTCAGCTTGCTGGAAACCTTGTTGTCTTCTTTGTGAATTATATGTCCCAGGGATAAGGGTCTCACATTAGTCTTATCTTCCAAACATTAATCCATAAGCAAGTAGCTTTAACACCTCTTATGCTCAACCTTCTCCTGGAGGCCAAGAACAAAACTGATGAGAGATTGGAGGGAATTTAAACTCTTGTGTGGGTTCTTCGCCTCCTCTTAGAGGGGGGAATTATATCCCACATGTTATGGAGTCCTATTTACCTTCATTGTTTTATGAAAGAAACAGGTACCAGTCCAGCTCTTTATTTATGCTTTTATGTGAACTAAAAAAGTATTTTTAGCTGAACCCCTTCATTGCTAAACCATTTAATTCTGCTGTATTACAACTGATTTTAGTTGTTTGGCAACACATAATTTTAAATTTTTTCACCAGATTGGGCAATATTTATTATTCATAAAATAGCCTTAATCTTCAAAAAAAAACAGGGCTCCTAACGCTGGTTTTTGGCTACCGCTGGTATTTAGAGTCTTGTAGGTAAGGGTCTAACGCTCACTTTGCAGCCGCGACTTTTCCATACCGCAGATCCCCCTATGCCATTTGCGTATCCTATCTTTTCAATGGGATCTTTCTAACGCCGGTATTTAGAGTCTTGACTGAAGTGAGCGTTAGAAATCTAACGACAAAACTCCAGCCACAGAAAAAAGTCAGGAGTTAAGAGCTTTCTGGGCTAACTCCGGTTCATAAAGCTCTTAACTACTGTGCTCTAATGTACACTAACACCCATAAACTACCTATGTACCCCTAAACCGAGGCGCCCCCACATCGCCGCCACTCTATTAAAATTTTTTAACCCCAAATCTGCGGACCGCACACCGCCGCCACCTACGTTATCCCTATGAACCCCTAATCTGCTGCCCCTAACACCGCCGACCCCTATATTATATTTATTAACCCCTAATCTGCCGCCCCAACATCGCCTCCACCTACCTACAATTATTAAACCCTAATCTGCCGACCGGACCTCACTGCCACTATAATAAATGTATTAACCCCTAATCCGCCTAACTCCCGCCTCAATAACCCTATAATAAATAGTATTAACCCCTAATCTGCCCTCCCTAACATCCCCGACACCTAACTTCAAGTATTAACCCCTAATATGCCGACCGGACCTCACCGCTACTCTAATAAATTTATTAACCCCTAATTATTTTAACATTTAATAGCTATTGTACCTGGTTAAAATAAATACAATGTTGCCTGTAAAATAAATATTAATCCTAAAATAGCTGCAATATACTTATAATTTATATTGTAGCTATATTAGGGTTTATTTTACAGGTAAGTATTTAGCTTTAAATAGGAATAATTTATTTAATAAGAGTTAATTTATTTTGTTAGATTTAAATTATATTTAACTTAGGGGGGTGTTAGTGTTAAGGTTAGACTTAGCTTTAGGGGTTAATAAATTTATTAGAGTAGCGGTGAGGTCCGGTCGGCATATTAGGGGTTAATACTTGAAGTTAGGTGTTGGCGATGTTAGGGAGGGCAGATTAGGGGTTAATACTATTTATTATAGGGTTATTGAGGCGGGAGTGAGGCGGATTAGGGGTTAATAACTTTATTATAGTAGCGGTGAGGTCCGGTCGGCAGATTAGGGGTTAATAATTGTAGGTAAGTGGAGGCGACGTTGGGGGCGGCAGATTAGGGGTTAATAAATATAATATAGGGGTCAGCGGTGTTAGGGGCAGCAGATTAGAGGTACATAGGGATAACGTAGGTTGCGGCGGTGTACGGAGCGGCAGATTAGGGGTTAAAAAATATATGCAGGGGTCAGCGATAGCGGGGGCTTAGGGGTTAATAAGTGTAAGGTTAGGGGTGTTTAGACTCGGGGTTCATGTTAGGGTGTTAGGTGCAGACTTAGGAAGTGTTTCCCCATAGAAAACAATGGGGCTGCGTTAGGAGCTGAACGCTGCTTTTTTGCAGGTGTTAGGTTTTTTTTTCAGCTCAAACTGCCCAATTGTTTCCTATGGGGGAATCATGCACGAGCACGTTTTTTAAGCTGGCCGCGTCCGTAAGCACCGCTGGTATTGAGAGTTGCAGTGGCGGTAAATATGCTCTACGCTCCCTTTTTGGAGCCTAACGCAGCCCTTCTGTGAACTCTAAATACCAGCAGTATTTAAAAGGTGCAGGGTAAAAAAAGCCAGCGTTAGATACGCGGGTCGTTACCGACAAAACTCTAAATCTAGCCGTAAGTCTCTTGGGCAGTTGTGAATGTCTGCCACTATGGGTGAAGACTGGACCACATTGTACAAATATTTTATTAGTCCTCTCTAAGGTTACTGGGCTTCTCTCACCACTTGCTGGCATGCTCTGTGCTTGACTGCCGTCAGGTATATCTGCTTGCTCAGGACTGTTATTAATATTAGTCTGTGACATCACCTCTGTACATTCCTTACCGCCAATGGGTGAGTGTGCCCTTGTAAGACCAGGTGAGTCTGGCCTCTCAACTTGATATTGAGAATCAGGCTGCTCAGCCACTCGCAGATCCACAATTGCGGTGATAGATGGTTCCTTCAATGTCCACAAGATAGGAGCTTTTGCAGACAGGTATCCATTCTCCAACGACTTGTTCGATCTCCAGGCAGCGGTTTCATACGGATTTGTTCCCCAATATTCAATTTAGGCAAATCTCTGGCAGATGTATCATATCATGCCTTGAACACTTGCCTCTTAAGTCGTAATTTTTCAGGTAAGTTGCATATAAACTAAACATAACACTCATAACATCATAGTCCACACTGAGGCAGCTAAATATCCACAATGCTTTACAAGTTCCTCGCGAACAATAAAATGTCCTTTTTTGGAGTGGTGTTTATTATTTCACAGTCATTTAAGTAATGTATTACTAAATGTGTATCTATGTGCATAACCAACTGATTGATGTCTCAGTGTAGCTAAAGTTACATTCATAGTGTTTGGATGTTTAGGATTACAGTAATGATCTTGCTGCAGCATAATAATGATTATAAGGAAATCAGCACCTCTATAAACACATGATGCAGAAACAAAATAACCTTTGTCATATATAAATGACACACAACATTGCTCTTATCTTCTGAACATGTTTACCTGGTGTCCAGAACCAGAATGATATATACTGGACAGTCGATTAACTGATGGAGTCTGATTTGAGGCCAGATTTTAGCATACAGCTCGAGTCTGAAGCTGAATTTTTTTTTGTTATATGGCTGATGATACACAGGGCTGTGTATCTAATCAGGGGTCAGATATAGAAATATAAATGAATCTTTCCTATTATGTGAGACCTCATGTGCTCTGTTCTACCTGATGTTCTTAGTAACCATAGCTCCATCTATTGCGTGTAGCGTTTTCCCCAGGAAATAATTGATTCTTACCAAAAAAAAAAATATATTTTTTTATTGAGAGCAAAAAAATACAATAAACATCCAATGTATTAAATAACACAATCTTGTAATGTTTAACAGAGACTGGGATAAGAATGTGTGGTAATTTGTGATATAATGCACCCGATAAATGTTTATTACAATGTCTAAGACAATGTAAAAATACCACACTATTTATAAGCAATAACATGTCTCTCAACTAGTTTTTTCTAATTACATAGTTGCCAACATTTCAAATAAATTTCCAGGAACCCTTTTCAGCAGGGCAAGCAAACAGGTTACCGGCGTATTGACGACCAATTGTTGAACTGCTCCGCCGACACAGCTGTGCGATAAAAACACAACCATTTCATAGTAATAGTATAATTTAGATGTATCCATAGCTTATTATACAGATTACAGAACCAAGATTTTACACCTACCTCATAGTATTGACAATACCAGTCTCTAAAACATTCTAATCATATGGTTATTGATAAAACACAGCATTAAAATTAGGCAAATAATATGTGAACCCATTCAATAATAATAACAACAATATTCCAGTAGGAGTTAATTATATTTAAATAATACACTTTGTCTATCTATCTATCCTTCTATCTATCTATCTATCTATCTATCTATCTATCTATCTATCTATCTATCTATCTATCTGTCTATCCTTCTATCTATCTATCTAGATATCTATCATTTATCTGTTGGCAACTATGTAATAAGCAGTTTTTATTATAAAAAAGCAAAAGAAACAAAAAAAAAAAAAACACCAACCCGTAAGTAAGCATTAAGTATATCAAACATTACTTGTGTAAAATCATGAAATCTATCTATCTATCTATCTATCTATCTATCTATCTATCTATCTATCTATCTATCTCTCTCTCTCTCTCTCTATATATATATATATATATACACACACACTATGGGGCTCGCCAGAAACAGCAGTTATGAAGCAGCGGTCACAAAGACCGCTGCTCCATAACCTGTCTGCCTGCTCTGAGCAGGTGTACACACATCGTGATTGACACCCCCCTGCTGGCGGCCCATTGGCCGTGAGTCTGCAGGGGGCGGCGTTGCACCAGCAGCTCTTGTGAGCTGCTGGTGCAATGCTGAATACGGCGAGCGTATTACTCGCCGTATTCAGCGAGGTCTGGCGGACCTAATCCGCAGTGTCGGATCAGGTCCGCCAGACCTTGATAAATTTGCCCCTATTTGTTGAGCACAAGAGGTAGCATTTCCAGGGACAAAAAAAATCCAGTGACTGTCCCTGGAAATCAGGGACTGTTGGCAACTATGTAATTAGCAGTTTTATATTATAAAAAAAGCAAGAGAAACAAAGAAATAGACAACAGGTATAGAATGTTTACAGGAGATAAAGAGATAAGCAACACAAACATTTTCTTTTCTAATTAAGACAGGGCAAACAAATGTAAAATATACTTCTGTTATTTAATCTGCTTGTTCTCATGGTATTTGTTGTAGAGATACCCAGGGAGGCATCTGGAGAACTACATGGCAGGAAATAGTGCTGCCATCTAGTGCTCTTGTAAATGGATCAAGTTCTTGCAAAACTGCTGCCATATAGTGCCCCAGACATGTGCACGCTCCTGAGCTTGCTAAAAGATCCCAAGAGAGCAATGACAATTTGCTAATAGAAATAAGTTATACAGTTGTTTAAAATGGAATGAGCTATCTGAATCATTACAGAAAACGATTTGGTTTTATGTTGCCTGGTGTTTGAATAGCAGCTGTAAATGGTATGGGTGGATTAACCCCTTAAGGACCACAGCACTTTTCCATTTTCTGTCCGTTTGGGACCAAGGCTATTTTTACATTTCTGCAGTGTTTGTGTTTAGCTGTAATTTTCCTCTTACTCATTTACTGTACCCACACATATTATATACCGTTTTTCTCGCCACTAAATGGACTTTCTAAAGATACCATTATTTTCATCATATCTTATAATTTACTATAAAAAAAATTATAAAATATGAGGAAAAAATGGAAAAAAACACACTTTTTCTAACTTTGACCCCCAAAATCTGTTACATATCTACAACCACCAAAAAACACCTATGCTAAATAGTTTCTAAATTTTGTCCTGAGTTTAGAAATACCCAATATTTACATGTGCTTTGCTTTTTTTGCAAGTTATAGGGCCATAAATACAAGTAGCACTTTGCTATTTCCAAACCCCTTTTTTTCAAAATTAGCGCTAGTTACATTGGGACACTGATATCTTTCAGGAATCCCTGAATATCCCTTGACATGCATATATTTTTTTTTAGAAGACATCCCAAAGTATTGATCTAGGCCAATTTTGGTATATTTCATGCCACCATTTCACTACCAAATGCGATCAAATAAAAAAAATTGTTCACTTTTTCACAAATTGTTTCACAAACTTTAGGTTTCTCACTGAAATTATTTACAAACAACTTGTGCAATTATGGCACAAATGGTTGTAAATGCTTCTCTGGGATCCCCTTTGTTCAGAAATTCCAGACATATATGGCTTTGGCATTGCTTTTTGGTATTTAGAAGGCCGCAAAATGCCACTGCGCACCACACATGTATTATGCCCAGCATTGAAGGGGTTAATTAGGAAGCTTGTAGGGAGCTTTTAGGGTTAATTTTAGCTTTAGTATAATGTAGTAGACAACCCAAAGTATTGATCTAGGCCCATTTTGGTATATTTCATGCCACCATTTCACCGCCAAATGCTAACAAATAAAAATAAAGCGTTAAATTTTTCACAATTTTAGGTTTCTCACTGAAATTATTTACAAACAGCTTGTGCAATTATGGCATAAATGGTTGTAAAAGCTTCTCTGGGATCCCCTTTGTTCAGAAATAGCAGACATATATGGCTTTGGCTTTGCTTTTTGGTAATTAGAAGGCAGCTAAATGCCGTTGCGCACCACACGTGTATAATGCCCAGCATTGAAGGGGTTAATTAGGGAGCTTGTAGGGAGCTTGCAGGGTTAATTTTAGCTTTAGTGTAGGTATCAACCTCCCACATGACACATCACACCCCCTGATCCCTCCCAAACAGCTCTCTTCCCTCCCCCACCCCACAATTGTCCCCGCCATCTTAAGTACTGGCAGTAAGTCTGCCAGTACTAAAATAAGATTTTTTTGGGGATTTAAAAAAAAATAAAAATGATAATTCTGCTCTGTAGGATCCCCCCTTAGCCCCCAACCTCCCTGATCCCCCCCAAACAGCTCTCTAACCCCCCTCTCTGCCTTATTATGCGCCATATTGGGTACTGGCAGCTGTCTGCCAGTACCCAGTTTGAAATCAAATATATTTTTTATTATATTTTATTATTTAAAAAAATATATTTTCTGTAGTGTAGCTGCCCCCCCTCAACCCCCAACCTCCCACCCTCCCAGATCGTTAAATAACTACTTAATTTCTGTTCCCACCCTCTCTCCCACCGTGTAACACTTAACTTTTGTTCCATAGTGTAGGGTTCCCACCCGCGCACGCGCGCACCCGCTCCCGTGCACGCGCGCGCACCCACTCACGTGCACGCGCGCGCACTCGCGCACGTGCACGCGCACTCGATCTCGCCCCCTTCCCCACCGATGGCCGCCCACCCGCCTCCCTGGATCAGCTCCCACCCACCAACGAACATGGCCATTGATGGCCGATGCAGAGAGGGCCACAGGGTGGCTCTCTCTTCATCGGTGGGCTAAAAAATGTTATAGCAGGATGCCTCAATATCGAGGCATCACTGCTATAACATGAAAGCAGTTGGAAGTGATCAGGATCGCTTCCACTGCTTTCAAAGACCAACGACGTACGGGGTATGTCCTTGGTCATTAACTGCATTTTTTTGCAGGACGTACCCCATACGTCGTTGGTCACTAAGGGGTTAAAGAGGACATAGCTATAATGATATAGGCAAAGGCATGGACTTAGTGGACAAGTTTCGTGACAAATGTATCTGTGGGCGGAGCTGTGGTAATGTAGTAGCAGCTCAAGTCTCATTCGTATCCCTGTTATACGTCTCTTTTCCCTTTACGCTAGAGCAGAAATTGTATCCACATAATCCTGGGTGCAGACGCAGTGTCAGTAGTAGCTCTAGCACTGCATGTTGACATAAATACAGAAAGCCACAGAACCTAAGGTTATTGTAGTCAGCGTATGCCAGGCACTTTTGTGCAGGGAGAAAAATAATGTGAGGTCTCACAGCTGTCCTGTATAAATGGAAATTAATTGTGATTGTGGGGGAAATTCTTACAAAATGTTTACTATAAGGGCCTCCATTACATATGCAGCATCACCCGCAAAATTCGCCGCCGCCAGATTTTACGCGATTTTGGTATTACATATACGGCGTAGCATACAAGTTACGCGCGTATATTTCACCCTTCGGACGTATTTTTTTTTCCCATAGACTAACATAGAACAGACGTGCAATTTGGTATCCAATATACAGCGTAAGGACTTACGCGCGCAGAATTAATAAAATCTACTCCATTCTCATCTCGCCACATATTGCAGGCGCAGCAACCCTTGCACTGACTAAAAGAGCAATGTAACTCCCTGAAGGCCTAACAAACGCATGCGTAATCACATACATATCAGCCGCAAATCTCAAACAGTTAAACCTCTTCTAAGCATTTATTATTCCTGCCCCTGCAAGTGTGTCAAACCAATCACAAACAGCACAACCTCTCACCCGGAAGCCTTAAAACACCTGCCAATGCACACCTTCATTAGTCACCATGTTTCCCCTGCTTTACATAGAGAGACAGCATCGTGGGGCACAAGGGGTGCTGGAAGCCCTACAAGCCCCTGTTGTTCATGATATACACGCTGATGCTCTAGTTGCTGCTGAGGTCCCTGGTCATGGTGCTGTAGCCATCCCTGCTCCTGCTGCTGCTGTCCCTGCTCCTCACGCTGCTGTCCCTGTTCCTGGTGCTGCCCCTGCTGCTGTTGTTGCTGCAGCTGTTCATAGAATTACATACTGCGTATTTCCACTGCATGTAAGTGACACTACTACATCCCACCCCCCTTCCCTTAACCACCCTAATTACTGAAAATATCTCATATGTTTAATTCATTTTAGGTCACTATGATTTATTGACTATCATTAAGAAGAATGAAAATGGATGTCTATACCTTATGTTCACACCTTCTGTAAATACATTATTATTTATATATATATATACCCATGTTTATATTGGATGTGAGAAACCTTGATTTACATCTGAGAAGTGAATATTACTATATGTACCCTTCATACACAACTATGTGATGTGGTTTATAGAACATGAATATGTCATAAACATGATAATATTACCTTTTTTTTTTTGGCCATTTCCACACAGGTCTTATTATATGTTTTAACATACTACTGTACTAAAACACACCTCACATTGATGTGGATGACAATTATATGGTAAATAACAGAGGACAATATTTATGGTGAACTATAAGAATATTTATTTCTTTTTAGGCTTCTTGGATGAGGGAGCTGAGGTGACTGTAGTGGATTTCCTTGTTCTCCTGGTTTGAGAAGATTCTGATGTTTCTGCTGGTGTGCTGGCCACAGATGATAGGCTGGAGGCAGTGTCCTGCTGGTGTGTAAAGTGCTCAACCAACACACCCAAGAGTTGATTTTGTTCTCGCCATCTATTGTCCATCGGCATCTGCATATCAGACAGAATTTGCATCATCTGTGACTGGTTTTGAACACTTCAACTTAATGATGCTGCCATGTCCCTCTGCAGCTCTATGCTATGTTTGTGTAACCTCTCTTGGCTCCTGAAGAACCTCTCTTGGCTCCTGTGGAACCTCTCTTGGCCTCTTTGTCTGCTCTCTGAGCTTGTTATGAGCCTCCTCTGGAGTGCTGCTGGTTCTGGTGGGACAGGTTCAGCTGCATCTGCTGGTGCTTGAGTACTTTCAGCTATATTTTCATCTGCAGATGGTAGAGCTCTCCCAAGTGATGAGGATGGTGGAACTCACCCAAGTGATGAGGATGGTGGAACTCGCCCAAGTGATGAGGATGGTGGAGCTCTCAGGGTTGTTTGATAGTCCCACTGATGACCAGTGTGTGACCACTCAGCCTGTCCAGTTGGCACTTCTTGTGACATAGTCTGTGGGTAAAAGCCATGACTGCCCTGAGATTGTGTTGGGGGGGGGGATAAATACATGGACCCTTTGTGGCTGTCGTGGCTCCCCCTCAAAGACAAAAGAAGAATATTCCTCTGGCCAGGAATCTTACCAGGGGTCATATGGCAATGTTGGTGGCATCACTCCGGGTCCTCAACTGAGGCCATCCAACCCTTCTCATGCCTGGGAGCATACTGTTCATGTGGTTGCCTGAAGACTGGTGGTGGTGGCTGCATGCCTGTGACTGGTGGTGGTGGTAGCTGCATGCCTGTTTGTATCCTCGTGACAGGAGGTTCTGTGGAGGAGTCAAATGATGAGAGGGATTAGTATAGTCATATATATGTCCATGTGGGCATACAATGTACATTGATACATGCTAGGGCCTATACTGATTCTCATGTCAAACTCTATAACATGTATGTGCACATTGTGATTTGTGCTATGAGGGATTTGAATATGTGCAGTATACAGGTATGTGTTTCATACAATAGTTATGTGTACATGTCAATGATGGAAAAAATGTGTTCTTTAAGTGACACTATGGTCACACAATTTACTTTAGCCTGATGTAGGCACAGAACCTGCTTTATTGAGCTAAAAGTATTGGGATGGCTATAGTGTCCATTTACTGAAAACTCTACATGTGTCTTGTGGCCTGTGTTACTCTGAGACATGTTAGTATTGCACTATTCCACCTCATATCATGAATTGCATTGTGTTAAGTAGCATTAATGTCAAATATAATTGTAGATGTTTTTGTTAGTAGGCCAAATACCATGCTCCTCATTGTGTACATGAATGTGTGATATTAAAGGATGTTATATCTCAAACACATTTAATAATGGTGTGTGGGATGTTACTCACCAGCATGATGTGCTGTGGTTGCAGCCCCTGAGTCACGAGCCCCTGGAAGTCCACAGACTGCTGTGATACTCAGGGACCTGCGTATCATCTCCTGCCATGTGTTATATTCTATGTCAAGGGATGGACCATCGCCTGTTCCCCTCTGGCTCATAGCTTCCTGCCCCATCTTTTCTTTCACCCGCCTCTTGCAGTTATTCCACCGCTTTTTAAGGCCCACAACAGTCCTCCTTTGCAGGGCCACACTGTTGACGGCATCCTCTACCGCAAACCATGCTGTTTTTCGCACATGTGGTGAAAAGTGCAATCAGGAGGTTGGCTTATCTGTCATTACTTATCCACAGCTTACACACACTTTGTTTTTTAACATGCTGTTTTTCGCCTTTTGGTACTGCCTTTGCCCTTCTCCTGCCCAAAGAGGGCACTGTAATTGTCCATGATGGCCTGGACTAGGGCAACATTTTCATCAAATGAGAAGTTGGGACATCTCAACCTCTCATCCTCCATGGACACCTGGCTTGCTCCCTGTGATGTCCCTGGTGTGGGTTCCTCCCTATCCTCTCCCTCCCCCCCCCTTCTTTACCCATGTACACCCTCTGTCCCTCTCCTAGATGTGCCTGGTCTCTGGGGCTCTCGGGCATCTCCCCTCCCATCATCCCTTCTAGCTCTCCCTCTCCCCACTCCACTTACTCCCTGACGGGGACCCCACTGCTCCTCCTGTCCTCTACAATACTCCTCTCCCTGCCACTCCTCTCCCCTCCTCCCCTCCGCCCTACCTCTCCCTGCCATTCTCACAATACACACACTCACACACTCACACTCCCAGTTCAATCACACACAATCACAACCAAACACTCAGCCTATCACACTGTAAAATTCAAATAAAATGTGTGAGGTGTTAGAAAAAAAAGTGTGGTGTCTTTGTTTATGTATGTATGCAAAATGTGTGAAATATGTAAAAATATGTGTGTACAAGTGTACAAGCTTAATCAACCAACAATGCGACCTAACTAACTCCTCTGTTTGCGCCTCTCTCTCTACTCTGACTAATCCTCCACTCCACTGTAGTGTGCTGTAGCTCAACGAACCATCCAAACACAATGAAGAAAATGGCGGCTGCGCATGGGTTTATATATGAATTTTGAATAGTTTATTTACATGTCACATTTTATTTTTTTTTCAAAAGAGCTTTATTCAGATATATAATAAAGACAGTACATCAAAGTTTACATTATACAGCAGATACAAAGTCACAGACTTACTAATAAAACAAACAAGGCGTCCAAAATCGTGTAAAATAGAAGTTAACAATATAGATTGTTTTATCTGGTTACAGGGCTAGAATACGGTCTGTGCTATTGATATGCCAAACGACAGGTAAATAGTAACGTGTCG
The DNA here is from genome assembly GCF_027579735.1 of Bombina bombina. NCBI lineage: Eukaryota > Metazoa > Chordata > Amphibia > Anura > Bombinatoridae > Bombina > Bombina bombina. Next base: position 333,864,476 of record NC_069504.1, on the reverse strand, counting down.
CATTTTTATATGAACTCACGGTTCATTTTAAAGGAGTGTTAGCCTAATTTGCATAAAACTACTCTTTATTGAGACTTTCCGTGGACAAAATACTGGCGCAAGTTACTTGCGACGACTAAAATGTGTATTTGCGCACATTTCAGAAGATCGCCAGTTTGTCCTACTTACGCCACTTTAGCATCTAACGGCGCAGTATATGTAATACCCCAATGTGCGAGGTGAAATTATGGGTGGCACGGGTTCCCACGCTTGCACCGAAACCTACACCGTATATTTGATCACGCCCAAGAAATCTAAAATCATTAAAGCACTGTGGTTACTGAGATAATGCTATGACCAATAGATGGCACTGTAGTTACTTAGGTAATAATATGACCAATAGATGGCACTGCAGTTACTTAGGTAATAATATGACCAATAGATGGCACTGCAGTTACTGAGGTAATGCTATGACCAAAAGATGGCGCTGCAGTTACTGAGGTAATGCTATGACCAATAGATGCACTGTGGTTACTGAGGTAATGCTATGACCAATAGATGCGCTGTGGTTACTGAGGTAATGCTATGACCAATAGATGGCACTACGGTTACTGAGGTAATGCTATGACCAATAGATGGCACTGCGGTTACTAATAATTACAGGGAGAATAAATCATGAAAAGTCATACATCTGTCCTGTATAACGTGAAAGTAGTGAAAAAGACTGTAGACAGCTGGATCTCTTTATCAGTCAGTACTTTTGTGCAGTACAGTTAGCAATCTTACTTCGAGTTCTGACTAAAATTATGTGCTTAACCTCCTTTTAAGGTTAGTTTAGGTCAGTAATGCAACAATCATGTGCAAGCCCTTTTTGTGTAGATTTCTTTCAATGTGAAAAATAAGTATTAAAACAATAAGTAGAACATATAAGAATTTCTGCATAATTTTATATGGATATTGAGATACTGTATATGCATAAAGACATAAAGTGTACTCATATCTGTGGTTTACTTGGTATAAAAAATATTTTAAAAAAAATAGGACACAAAAACACTTTCATATTTCTTGCTGTATCTAAAAAAATTATTTAATGTCAATATATTGGCAATTTTATTTTCTGCTGTTCAGGAATATCATGACCATCTATAGAGCAATAAGTGACCTGCTAATCATCAAATGTACAACAAATAAAGGAAAAAGTACAGTGTGTAACATACTGCAGTTTATAACCTTCTAAAATGATTTAGGTAATGAGTTAAAATCAACAGTTTAGTGTAATGGAAGAGAAATAGGTGGAGTAAGTTTTATAGATATGATAATTGTTTCTATCTTTTCTAGGGACTTAAGCTCCTCCCACTTCTCAAATGATCTACTTTTGAAATGGTTGAAGCCCTAATGCGTCCATGAATTGGGTGACATTGGCCTTTTCTGGGCTATAAGGGAAAGAATATTGAAAGCGCTCCCAGACAGGATACAGTTTCAGTGCTCTCGTGGCCTTTGTTTCTGTCTGTCTGTCTGTCTGTCTGTGTGTGTGTGTTAGGGGTAATGTGAACCTGACTGGAGCCATCTTGTTGCTCGCAGCCATCTTGTGATGATTAGCATCCATTTTTTAATGATTACACTTTATTAGAATAGGTTATTATGTAGTGAGAAATATATGCTTGTTATTGTAATTTCCTTAGCTGGTTAGCCTTGTAGAAGTTTCCTGGCCGTACGGCCAGAAGAATGTTATATCAATAAGATGGTCCAGCGACCTTGTTGTCTTCACAGATGCATGGTTTATTATGACTATAGAATATTGTTTATGAGCTAGTAAATTTCCAGAATCACACTGTGCTTAACTCTGTATAACTGTGTAAAATGACGCAGTCCTAACGTGTCATGCCCTTAACCCTATATGCTGTTACTGAAGTCTATAAGATATGTTTGCACTGTTCAATAAACATGAATAGCTTTGGATCATTGCTGCGTGGTCTGAGTCTATTCTAAAGGAATCCTTATCAGATAATCTACATCTGCTTCAGGTGGTACAGCGGCCCAGAGGCTTCGGCCTGACCTGACACTCCCCCCTTGGGAATAACACCTAACAGTGTGTGTGTCTTTTTCTCTCTCCACAAGTGAAAGCAAAGGAGTGTAAGGCCTATCAATGAGATTATTTTTTATTAGAGCTTGAAGAATACCTTGGGGAGGCTATGATGTTCTGTAAGCCTTCAAGGTAAAGATCCTGTAGCACAATGAAGCTAGAAGAATGCCTTGGGGCAGCGAAGCTAGGATGCTCTGTAAGCCTTCAAGGCAAAGATCCTGGGGCACAATGAAGCTAGAAGAAGGCCTTGGGGTGGGAGAAGCTAGGAAGCTCTGTAAGCCTTCAAGGCACAGATCCTGGGGCACAATGAAGCTAGAAGAATGCCTTGTGGCGGCAAAGCTAGAATGTTCTGTAAGCCTTAAAAGCAAAGATCCTGGGGCACAATGAAGCTAAAAGAATGCCTTGGGGTGGGAGAAGCTAGGAAGCTCTGTAAGCCTTCAAGGCACAGATCCTGGGGCACAATGAAGCAAGAAGAATGCCTTGGGTCAGCGAAGCTAGGATGCTCTGTAAGCCTTCAAGGCAAAGATCCTGGGGCACAATGAAGCTAGAAGAATGCCTTGGGACGGTGAAGCTAAGATGCTCTGTAAGCCTTAAAGGCAAAGATCCTGGGGCACAATGAAGCTAGAAGAATGCCTTGGGGCAGCAAAGCTAGAATGCTCTGTAAGCCTTAAAGACAAAGGTCCTGGGGCACAATGAAGCTAGAAGAATGCCTTGTGGCGGCGAAACTAGGATGCTCTGTAAGCCTTAAAGGCAAAGATCCTGGGGCACAATGAAGCTAGAAGAATGCCTTGGGGCGGCAAAGCTAGGATGCTCTGTAAGCCTTTGTTAGAGTAGTGCTTTGGTTTTCCATGTACCTTTAATTCCAGCTATGACTCACTCTGCCCTGCCCACAAAGTTGATAAATCACCTGAGATCACAACGCTCAGTGCTTAATCTTTTGTTTTGCTTTCCAAAGCAGCAGCGCCCACTGAGCTCTATACCTACTTTGGATTACAAATTAGCTTGTCTCCATATTCTGTCTATTCCAACTAAGAATATTTTGGAGCCACTCGCAACACTGTTGCATTCTCATTCTGCCGGAATTTAGAAGCAGAGTTTCCTACACAGCCTCTTATTAACTGCTTGCATCTATCTTAGCGGTTTTCCTGCTAACAGCTTACTCCGACAGTAACTAACCTTTGAACACCATACTGCACTTCCATCTCAATATCGTTCTGAACTCTGAATACATTTGGGTATTTTACTAACCGCTGAAGAGAAGTACTAGACGACGCTTGAGGAAAACTCCTCCCCTTTCCTTCCATTTACACTCAGCAGCCTGTCAGCAATATCGCCCAGTGGGAGTGCAGAGCAAAACACCGCGCAGTGGGGAGACAGATTCCTCACACATATTACTAAAGGGATTACTCTCATCTTTCTTGATTGTCTGAGACTGTTGCTTATATTTACCTGCACGTTTAAGAGCTTAGTGTGCCATTGCCAGGAGGTGAAATACGCACCAGATTTACTTGAGGATAACGTTTTCCTACTCAGAATCTAGGATAGCAATTTTCCATAATATTAACTCTGCTAAACTGATCTTTCACATAATCAGATTCAGTTTTACAATACTGGCTAATTGTTATAACATCCTCAAGCTAGTATACTGAATAACTACATCTCCTTTCCACTCAGATTGCACTCCATTACCATAGTGCACTCACTTCAGGAGGTGATACAATTCCAAGTACTTCTCACAAGTGTACTTTTGTTATATATCTGCAGTTGTGCTCCAACAGCTTACATATTCCCTTACAGCCTTAAAGGCAAAGATCCTGGGGCACAATGAAGATAGAAGAATGCCTTGGGGCGGAGAAGTTAGGATACTCTGTAAGCCTTCAAGGCAAAGATCCTGGGGCACAAAGAAGCTAGAAGAATGCGTTGGGGTTGCGAAGCTGGGATGCTCTGTAAGCCTAAAAGGCAAAGATCCTGCGGCACAATGTAGCTAGAAGAATGCCTTGGGGCGGCGAAGCTAGGATGCTCTGTAAGCCTTAAAGGCAAAGATCCTGGGGCACAATGAAGATAGAAGAATGCCTTGGGGCGGAGAATCTAGGATGCTCTGTAAGTCTTCAAGGCAAAGATCCTGGGGCTCAAAGAAGCTAGAAGAATGCCTTGGGGCAGCGAAGCTAGGATGCTCTGTAAGCCTTAAAGGCAAAGATCCTGGGGCACAATGAAGCTACAAGAATGCCTTGGGGCGGCGTAGCTAGGTTGCTCTGTCAGCCTTAAAGGTAAAGATCCTGGGAAACAATGAAGCTACAAGAATGCCTTGGGGCGGCGAAGCTAGGATGCTCTGTAAGGCTTCAAGGCAAAGATCCTGGGGCACAATGAAGCTAGAAGAATGCCTTGGGGCGGCGAAGCTAGGATGCTCTGTAAGCCTTAAAGGCAAAGATCCTGGGGAACAATGAAGTTAGAAGAATACCATTGGGCGGCGAAGCTAGTATGCTCTGTAAGCCTTAAAGGCAAAGATCCTGGGGCACAATGAAGTTAGAAGAATGCCATGGGGCGGCAAAGCTAATATGCTCTGTAGGCCTTAAAGGCAAAGATCCTGCGGCACAATGTAGATAGAAGAATACCTTGGGTCGGCAAAGCTAGGATGCTTTGTAAGCCTTAAAGGCAAAGATCCTGGGACACAATGAAGCTAGAAGAATGCCTTGGGGTGGGAGAAGCTAGGATGCTCTGTAAGCCTTCAAGGCAAAGATCCTGGGTCACAATGTAGCTAGAAGAATGCCTTAAGGCGGCAAAGCTAGGATGCTCTGTAAGCCTTCAAGGCAAAGATTCTGGGGCACAATGAAGCTAGAAAAATGCCATGGGGCGGCGAAGCTAGGATGCTCTGTAAGCCTTAAAGGCAAAGATCCTGGGGCACAATGAAGCTAGAAGAATGCCTTGGGGCGGCGAAGATAGGATGGTTTGGAAGCCTTAAAGGCAAAGATCCTGGGGCACAATGAAGCTAGAAGAATGCCTTGGGGTGGCGAAGCTAGGATGCTCTCTATGCCTTCAAGGCAAAGATCCTGGGGCACAATGAAGCTAGAAGAATGCCTTGGGGCAGCGAAGCTAGGATGCTCTGTAGGCCTTCAAGGCAAAGATCCTGGGGCACAATGAAGCTAGAAGAATGCCTTGGGGCGGCAAAACTAGAATGCTCTGTAAGCCTTAAAGGCAAAGATCCTGGGGCACAATGAAGCTAGAAGAATGCCTTAGGACGGCAAAACTAGGATGCTCTGTAGGCCTTCAAGGCAAAGATCCTGGAGCACAATGAAGCTAGAAGAATGCCTTGGGGTAGGAGAAGCTAGGATGCTTTGTAAGCCTTCAAGGCAAAGATCCTGGGGCACAATGAAGCTACAAGAATGCCTTAAGGCGGCGAAGCTAGGATGCTCTGTAAGCCTTTGTTACAGAAGCATTAGTTATTTTGTTGTGAAGAGCTTATTTCCCAGCAGCAATGCCTGAACCAGCAAGCCAGCGCCTAAGAAGGGCTCCAAGAAAACCGTAACAAGTATTATTTCATAAAGAGTTAACTCTTTTTTTTCAGCTTTTAGAAACTATTGCCTAAATACACATTTGCTGGCCTCAGCTCTAAGTTTAGGGATAACCAATCCCATTGTCTAATCACCTCTGGAGCCAGACTGCTAATTGATAAGATGAACTTGTAAACTTGTTATCTTAAGTACTGTAATCCTATTGTGGCCTGTCAAAGGACAGTGCTCTCTATCTAAATGTGTGATGGGGGATTTTGTGCTTTCCCCCCTCTCCCCCTGGGAGTGCCCTGTGTGCATGTAACCTTAATAAAAAGCAGGCTGGGCATCCCAGTCCTGAGTTCTTGTTTGACCCTCAATCGCAGCGTTGACTCGTTTTTGTGGGCAGAAGGGTATCCTAGCTGTACTGCAGCTAAGGGAGATTATTCTATATTTGCGAGACTCATATAGAATACTATGGAAAGCAGCTTCTCCCCTCTTTAGCAATAGGGATCCAGGCTACTAAGCGGTCCATCTCTCAGCGAGACTAAGGGTAACCGTAACATTTGGTGGCAGCGGTGGGATTTTCCTGGATTTCCTAGGAGAGGTACAGAACGGATGGAGAGCGCTTACGAAAAATTGAAGCGTACAACCCTAAAGGATTTACTTGAAAGCAGAGGGGGGTACGCCAGCAACCGGCCGAGGAGAGAGCTGATCGCAGAATTGACCGAACTGGATCAGAGCTTCACAATGGCGGAAACACCGACCACGATTAGTGACGAAAAAAACAGGATTGTTCGGGAAAGGCTCTCATTATACGGGCCTAACCCCTCCATGGAATTGGTACAGCAGTTGATGGCGGAGGCGGACAAGGATATACGAGAGACTCGAGCCCACGAACTCAACCTAGCGAACGCACACCGCAATGCTGAAGCCCCGCAGGTAATCATCCCTGTCGAAAATGCTGGGAGGCCCAAGATACCCTATGCAGCATTTCGACCCTTTCTAGAGAGCGAGACAGGGATTGATGAATATTTGGCGGACTTCGAAAGGCAATGTGCCCTGCACCAGATTCCCAACAGAGAGTGGCCCACGATATTGTCTGGGAAACTATCCGGGCGAGCCCTGGAAGCCTTTCGTACTCTGGGTGCTGAGGAAGTTACACAGTATGAGCTAGTTAAGGAGACACTGTTGCGACGGTACGCTGTAACTCCGGACACGTATCGCCGACAGTTTCGGGGCACGGAAAAGAAGCCTAACGATACCCATATGGAATGGGCGCACCGAATGTGGAGAGCGGCAAATCACTGGCTGAGCGGAAGTAAAGCGGTGACTGGGGAGGAAATTTTACAATTGTTTCTCTTAGAACATTTTTATAATGGCATGGAACAGCAAGGGAAGGAATGGCTGCGAGACAGGCGGCCTTCTACCTTAGAAGAAGCAGCCAAATTGGCCGATGAACATTATGACTCCCGTCTTCACGAACCCATGAACTACCGAGCTCCAGCACGGGTCAAACCCAGAGAGGTTTACTGTGCACCCCCTCGTGCTGAATTCCGAGCCCCGGTGCCCACAGGGCCCGTCCGACACTCAGGACCACCCAATAACAGCTCTGAGCGTCCCAGACCGACTTGCCACCGATGCAAGCAACCAGGGCATTTCATGGCTAGCTGCCCCCTTAATACGCACCAGACACCCAGGAATTACAATTACCCCTCTGGGTCCTATCGTCCGGCCCGGGCCCTCTGTGTTAACCAAGAGGCCCCTATGGAGGGATATGTGGGGCCGCTTAACGAGGCAGACCCTGTATATGCTGCCTCAGATAACCGCCAGCACCATCGGCAGAGGGTATGGCTCGAGGGGCGATCTACCGAGGGATTGCGAGACACAGGGGCTACTATCACGCTGGTACAGAGTCATTTGGTGCCAGAGCACAAGCGATCCGGACAGACTGTGGCCGTTAGAGTGGCGGGGGGGGATGTGTACAAAATTCCAACAGCTAAAGTGCATCTTCATTGGGGAGCGGGAAAGGGGGCTGTGAACGTGGGCCTAATGGATAATTTACCTGCCGAAGTACTACTGGGCAACGATTTGGGCCCCATGACTTCTGCCTATGCTCCAGTATGCAACAATGAGGCGGACCCAGTGACTACACGGGCCCAAGCCCGGACGGAGCGAGAGCTCTCACCAGTGCGGGAGACACAGGTAAGACCTACCCTGACCTTGCCTGACAGGTTAGGCCCCATACCCTGGGACACCCCAGGTGCTTTCGAGGCAGAGTCTAAGACTGACCCGACCTTACAAAAGTACCGGGAACGAGCAGAGACCGGAGGGGGCGGGTCAGATAACGAAACATTCTTATGGGAAAAAGGGAAACTATACCGCTGGACAGAGAAAAGGGGACAGCGTAGGCGACAGCTGGTAGTGCCCCACAAATACTGTCAAGAAATCCTCAAAATAGGCCACGACATCCCCTTAGCAGGCCACCTAGCCGTAACCCGTACCCTACACCGCATTACTCACACATTCTTTTGGCCAGGGGTGCACGCTGACGTTAGAACTTACTGTAACACCTGCGATGTGTGTCAACGAGTAGGAAGGCGAGGCGATCACCCTAAAGCCCAGCTAGTAAATATGCCCATTGTAGAGGAACCCTTCAGCCGGGTTGCTATTGACCTAGTGGGACCACTGGCTACCCCTAGTCCCTCCGGTAAGCGCTACATTCTTACCGTAGTGGACTACGCTACCAGGTACCCAGAGGCTGTCGCCCTATCCAACATACAAGCGGATACGGTAGCAAATGCACTAGTACAGGTGTTCTCCCGGGTAGGATTTCCAAAAGAAATCCTATCCGACCGAGGCACCCAATTTACGGCTGAATTAACCCAACAACTCTGGCAGGTTTGCAAAATTAAGTCCCTCCTGAGCTCCCCATACCACCCCCAGATGAACAGGCTGTGTGAGAGGTTCAATGGGACCCTCAAGCAAATGCTCAAGACGTTCACTCAGGAATACCGAGACTGGGAACGCTTCCTGCCGCACCTCCTATTTGCTTATCGGGAGGTGCCCCAGGAAACGACAGGGTTCTCTCCCTTCGAGTTGCTCTACGGAAGAAAGGTACGGGGACCCCTAAACCTGATCCGGAAGCACTGGGAGGGAGAGATGGAGGCTGACGGTGTCCCCATTGTGCCATACGTGCTGGAACTCAGGGACCGAATGGAGCAATTAGCCAAATCCGTGCGGGCTAATCTCCAGTTGGCCCAGAGAAGACAGAAAGTATGGTACGATCGGGGGGCCCGAAAGAGAATCTTCACCATAGGACAAAAGGTGTTAGTACTTAAGCCGGTGAAGACAGACAAATTGCAGGCATCCTGGCAGGGTCCCTACCAGATCGTAGAGAAAAGGGGAGACACCACTTATGTGATAGCTAGCTGCCATGACAACAATCTTAGAAAGACATTCCATGTAAACATGCTCAAGGAATATTTTGAGCGACCAGAGAACGTGACGGCCGTATGTTGTTCCCCTCAGGAAGACCCCGACAGTTTACCCATTCCAGACCTATTAGAAAAGAGTCTCCCCACCGGTATAGTGGCGCAGGTTCAGATAGGGGACCGACTTAGCCCCACTGAAAGGGAGCAGCTCAACCAACTCCTCCAGTCCAAACACCTCACCTTCTCCCCGAAGCCAGGGTACACTACTTTAACCACCCACCAGGTAGATACTCCGGGACAAGCTCCCTTGCGCCAGGCTCCGTACCGAATCCCCGAAGCAGTTAGGACAGGAATGAAGAAGGAGATCGATGAGATGCTCCAGCTCAGGGTAATTGAGCCCTCCGATAGTCCATGGGCCTCCCCAGTTGTCTTGGTGCCCAAGAAAGATGGGACCACCCGGTTCTGCGTAGACTATCGGAGGCTCAATGAAAATACCGTGACGGACACTTACCCTATGCCCAGGGTAGACGAGCTACTCGATCGTATAGCCAGGGGAAATTACCTGACCACTATTGACCTCTGCAAAGGTTACTGGCAGATTCCCCTGGCCCCGGAGGCTATCCCCAAGTCGGGATTCGTCACCCCATTCGGCTTATATCAGTTTAGGGTAATGCCGTATGGGATGAAGAATGCCCCAGCTACATTCCAGCGCTTGGTGGATAGGCTCCTGGATGGCTTCCAGAGTTTTGCTTGCGCCTACCTGGACGACATAGCGATCCACAGTGAGTCCTGGGAGGACCACTTAGCTCATGTGGGAATGGTTCTGGATCAGATCCGGGCTGCTGGCCTGACTCTGAAGCCAGAAAAATGCCACTTTGGGATGGCCGAGGTACAGTACCTGGGTCACCGGGTGGGGTGTGGAAAGCAGCGACCAGAGCCGGCCAAAATAGAAGCTGTCGCCAATTGGCCCACCCCCATCACTAAGACTCAGGTCCTAGCCTTCCTGGGCACGGCAGGGTACTATAGACGGTTTGTACCAGACTACAGCACACTTGCCAAACCCCTGACTGACTTGACCAAGAAGAACTTACCTCGACAGGTCCTGTGGTCTCCCCACTGTGAAACGGCTTTCCAGGCTCTCAAAAATGCTCTAATTAACGCTCCTGTCTTGGCGGCCCCAGCCCTTAACAAACGTTTTATCGTCCATACAGATGCTTCCATGTTCGGGCTGGGAGCTGTCCTCAGCCAAGTAGGCGAAGATGGAGGGGAGCATCCAGTTGCCTACATCAGCCGGAAGCTCCTGCCCCGCGAAGTCAGCTATGCAGCGGTCGAAAAGGAGTGTTTGGCTTTGGTGTGGGCATTAAAGAAATTGACTCCCTATTTATATGGTCAGGAGTTCACTCTGGTCACCGACCATAACCCGTTGGTGTGGCTGAACCGGGTCTCTGGAGATAACGGCAGGCTATTACGTTGGAGCTTATCGTTGCAACCCTTCAATTTCACCATTACTTACAGACCTGGGAAACAGAATGGCAACGCCGACGGGTTGTCCAGACAAACCGACCTCAGCCCCGCATAACCAGCGGTCTGGACAGCCTTAGTCTGCCCCGAAAAGGGGTCAGACTGTGTCTGCCAGAGTGTTCCACAGAAAGGGAGCACTGTTACAGAAGCATTAGTTATTTTGTTGTGAAGAGCTTATTTCCCAGCAGCAATGCCTGAACCAGCAAGCCAGCGCCTAAGAAGGGCTCCAAGAAAACCGTAACAAGTATCATTTCATAAAGAGTTAACTCTTTTTTTTCAGCTTTTAGAAACTATTGCCTAAATACACATTTGCTGGCCTCAGCTCTAAGTTTAGGGATAACCAATCCCATTGTCTAATCACCTCTGGAGCCAGACTGCTAATTGATAAGATGAACTTGTAAACTTGTTATCTTAAGTACTGTAATCCTATTGTGGCCTGTCAAAGGACAGTGCTCTCTATCTAAATGTGTGATGGGGGATTTTGTGCTTTCCCCCCTCTCCCCCTGGGAGTGCCCTGTGTGCATGTAACCTTAATAAAAAGCAGGCTGGGCATCCCAGTCCTGAGTTCTTGTTTGACCCTCAATCGCAGCGTTGACTCGTTTTTGTGGGCAGAAGGGTATCCTAGCTGTACTGCAGCTAAGGGAGATTATTCTATATTTGCGAGACTCATATAGAATACTATGGAAAGCAGCTTCTCCCCTCTTTAGCAATAGGGATCCAGGCTACTAAGCGGTCCATCTCTCAGCGAGACTAAGGGTAACCGTAACAGCCTTAAAGGCAAAGATCCTGGGGCACAATGAAGCTAGAAGAATGCCTTAGGACGGCGAAGCTAGGATGCTCTGTAGGCCTTAAAGGCAAAGATCCTGCAGCACAATGAAGCTAGAAGAATGCCTTGGGGCGGCGAAGCTAGGATGCTCTGTAAGAATTAAGGGCAAAGATCCTGGGGCATAATAAAGCTAGAAGAATGCCTTGGGGCGGGCGAAGCTAGGATGCTCCGTAAGCCTTCAAGGCAAAGATCCTGGGGAACAATGAAGCTATCTATCTATCTATTGGGTACTTGTAAAGCGCAAACTAATCACCCGTGAGGGTCTCAAGGCGCTATGGGAGGGGGGGGAGAGGGGGGCTAAGGGAAGACGATTTAGTCGAAGAGCCAGGTCTTGAGGTCTTTCCTGAAGTTTGTAAGGGAGGTGGATTGTCTGAGGTGCAGATGGAGGGAGTTACATGACCTTGCTGCCATATAGGAGAAGGATTTTCCTCCAGCTGTTTTTTTCTTGATGCGGGGGATGACTGCGAGTGCTTGGTCGGCAGAGCGGAGTTGTCTGGAGGGGGTGTAGAAATTGACACAGTGGTTGATGTATTCAGGACCGATGTTGTGGAGGGCCTTGAATGCATGGGTTAGGAGCTTGAAGGCGATTCTCTTGTTGACGGCGAGCAAGTGTAGGTTCCTTAGGTGTTCGGTGATGTGGTTTTGGCGAGGGATGTCGAAGATGAGTCTGGCCGAGATGTTCTGGATGCGTTGGAGTCGTTTCTGGAGCTTGATGGTGGACCTGGCGTAGAGTGCATTGCCCTAGTCCAGTCGACTACTGACGAGGGCGTGGGTGACAGATTTTCTAGTTTCGGTGGGGATCCACTTGAAGATTTTTTGCAGTAGGTGGAGTATGTGAAAACAGGTCGAAGAGACGGCGTTGATTTGGAGGTCCATGGAAAGTGATGAGTCGAGGATGACGCCTAGATTTCGTGCGTGGTGTGTTGGAGTTGGAGGGTGTCCGAAGGCTGTGGGCCACCAGGAGTCATTCCATGCAGATTTGGTGGGTCCGAGGAGGAGGATTTCGGTCTTGTCAGTGTTGACTACTGACGAGGGCGTGGGTGACAGATTTTCTAGTTTTGTTGGGGATCCACTTGAAGATTTTTTGCAGTAGGTGGAGTATGTGAAAACAGGGGCGGCAAAGCTAATATGCTCTGTAGGCCTTAAAGGCAAAGATCCTGCGGCACAATGTAGATAGAAGAATACCTTGGGTCGGCAAAGCTAGGATGCTTTGTAAGCCTTAAAGGCAAAGATCCTGGGACACAATGAAGCTAGAAGAATGCCTTGGGGTGGGAGAAGCTAGGATGCTCTGTAAGCCTTCAAGGCAAAGATCCTGGGTCACAATGTAGCTAGAAGAATGCCTTAAGGCGGCGAAGCTAGGATGCTCTGTAAGCCTTCAAGGCAAAGATTCTGGGGCACAATGAAGCTAGAAAAATGCCTTGGGGCGGCGAAGCTAGGATGCTCTGTAAGCCTTAAAGGCAAAGATCCTGGGGCACAATGAAGCTAGAAGAATGCCTTGGGGCGGCGAAGATAGGATGGTCTGTAAGCCTTAAAGGCAAAGATCCTGGGGCACAATGAAGCTAGAAGAATGCCTTGGGGCGGCGAAGCTAGGATGCTCTGTATGCCTTCAAGGCAAAGATCCTGGGGCACAATGAAGCTAGAAGAATGCCTTCGGGCGGCGAAGCTAGGATGCTCTGTATGCCTTCAAGGCAAAGATCCTGGGGCACAATGAAGCTAGAAAAATGCCTTGGGGCGGCAAAACTAGAATGCTCTGTAAGCCTTAAAGGCAAAGATCCTGGGGCACAATGAAGCTAGAAGAATGCCTTAGGACGGCGAAGCTAGGATGCTCTGTAGGCCTTCAAGGCAAAGATCCTGGAGCACAATGAAGCTAGAAGAATGCCTTGGGTTAGGAGAAGCTAGGATGCTTTGTAAGCCTTCAAGGCAAAGATCCTGGGGCACAATGAAGCTACAAGAATGCCTTAAGGCGGCGAAGCTAGGATGTTCTGTAAGCCTTAAAGGCAAAGATCCTGGGGCACAATGAAGCTAGAAGAATGCCTTAGGGCGGCGAAGCAAGGATGCTCTGTATGCCTTCAAGGCAAAGATCCTGGGGCACAATGAAGCTAGAAGAATGCCTTGGGGCGGCGAAACTTGAATGCTCTGTAAGCCTTAAAGGCAAAGATCCTGGGGCACAATGAAGCTAGAAGAATGCCTTAGGACGGCGAAGCTAGGATGCTCTGTAGGCCTTAAAGGCAAAGATCCTGCAGCACAATGAAGCTAGAGGAATGCCTTGGGGCGGCGAAGCTAGGATGCTCTGTAAGAATTAAGGGCAAAGATCCTGGGGCATAATAAAGCTAGAAGAATGCCTTGGGGCGGGCGAAGCTAGGATGCTCCGTAAGCCTTCAAGGCAAAGATCCTGGGGAACAATTAAGCTATCTATCTATCTATTGGGTACTTGTAAAGCGCAAACTAATCACCCGTGAGGGTCTCAAGGCGCTATGGGAGGGGGGGAGAGGGGGGCTAAGGGAAGACGATTTAGTCGAAGAGCCAGGTCTTGAGGTCTTTCCTGAAGTTTGTAAGGGAGGTGGATTGTCTGAGGTGCAGCAGGAGGGAGTTCCATGACCTTGCTGCCATATAGGAGAAGGATTTTCCTCCAGCTGTTTTTTTCTTGATGCGGGGGATGACTGCGAGTGCTTGGTCGGCAGAGCGGAGTTGTCTGGAGGGGGTGTAGAAATTGACACAGTGGTTGATGTATTCAGGACAGATGTTGTGGAGGGCCTTGAATGCATGGGTTAGGAGCTTGAAGGTGATTCTCTTGTTGACGGGGAGCAAGTGTAGGTTCCTTAGGTGTTCGGTGATGTGGTTTTGGCGAGGGATGTCGAAGATGAGTCTGGCCGAGATGTTCTGGATGCGTTGGAGTCGTTTCTGGAGCTTGATGGTGGACCTGGCGTAGAGTGCATTGCCCTAGTCCAGTCGACTACTGACGAGGGCGTGGGTGACAGATTTTCTAGTTTCGGTGGGGATCCACTTGAAGATTTTTTGCAGTAGGTGGAGTATGTGAAAACAGGGGCGGCAAAGCTAATATGCTCTGTAGGCCTTAAAGGCAAAGATCCTGCGGCACAATGTAGATAGAAGAATACCTTGGGTCGGCAAAGCTAGGATGCTTTGTAAGCCTTAAAGGCAAAGATCCTGGGACACAATGAAGCTAGAAGAATGCCTTGGGGTGGGAGAAGCTAGGATGCTCTGTAAGCCTTCAAGGCAAAGATCCTGGGTCACAATGTAGCTAGAAGAATGCCTTAAGGCGGCGAAGCTAGGATGCTCTGTAAGCCTTCAAGGCAAAGATTCTGGGGCACAATGAAGCTAGAAAAATGCCTTGGGGCGGCGAAGCTAGGATGCTCTGTAAGCCTTAAAGGCAAAGATCCTGGGGCACAATGAAGCTAGAAGAATGCCTTGGGGCGGCGAAGATAGGATGGTCTGTAAGCCTTAAAGGCAAAGATCCTGGGGCACAATGAAGCTAGAAGAATGCCTTGGGGCGGCGAAGCTAGGATGCTCTGTATGCCTTCAAGGCAAAGATCCTGGGGCACAATGAAGCTAGAAGAATGCCTTGGGGCGGCGAAGCTAGGATGCTCTGTATGCCTTCAAGGCAAAGATCCTGGGGCACAATGAAGCTAGAAGAATGCCTTGGGGCGGCAAAACTAGAATGCTCTGTAAGCCTTAAAGGCAAAGATCCTGGGGCACAATGAAGCTAGAAGAATGCCTTAGGACGGCGAAGCTAGGATGCTCTGTAGGCCTTCAAGGCAAAGATCCTGGAGCACAATGAAGCTAGAAGAATGCCTTGGGTTAGGAGAAGCTAGGATGCTTTGTAAGCCTTCAAGGCAAAGATCCTGGGGCACAATGAAGCTACAAGAATGCCTTAAGGCGGCGAAGCTAGGATGCTCTGTAAGCCTTAAAGGCAAAGATCCTGGGGCACAATGAAGCTAGAAGAATGCCTTGGGGCGGCGAAGCAAGGATGCTCTGTATGCCTTCAAGGCAAAGATCCTGGGGCACAATGAAGCTAGAAGAATGCCTTGGGGCGGCGAAACTTGAATGCTCTGTAAGCCTTAAAGGCAAAGATCCTGGGGCACAATGAAGCTAGAAGAATGCCTTAGGAGGGCGAAGCTAGGATGCTCTGTAGGCCTTAAAGGCAAAGATCCTGCAGCACAATGAAGCTAGAAGAATGCCTTGGGGCGGCGAAGCTAGGATGCTCTGTAAGAATTAAGGGCAAAGATCCTGGGGCATAATAAAGCTAGAAGAATGCCTTGGGGCGGGCGAAGCTAGGATGCTCCGTAAGCCTTCAAGGCAAAGATCCTGGGGAACAATGAAGCTATCTATCTATCTATTGGGTACTTGTAAAGCGCAAACTAATCACCCGTGAGGGTCTCAAGGCGCTATGGGAGGGGGGGAGAGGGGGGCTAAGGGAAGACGATTTAGTCGAAGAGCCAGGTCTTGAGGTCTTTCCTGAAGTTTGTAAGGGAGGTGGATTGTCTGAGGTGCAGCGGGAGGGAGTTCCATGACCTTGCTGCCATATAGGAGAAGGATTTTCCTCCAGCTGTTTTTTTCTTGATGCGGGGATGACTGCGAGTGCTTGGTCGGCACAGCGGAGTTGTCTGGAGGGGGTGTAGAAATTGACACAGTGGTTGATGTATTCAGGACCGATGTTGTGGAGGGCCTTGAATGCATGGGTTAGGAGCTTGAAGGTGATTCTCTTGTTGACGGGGAGCAAGTGTAGGTTCCTTAGGTGTTCGGTGATGTGGTTTTGGCGAGGGATGTCGAAGATGAGTCTGGCCGAGATGTTCTGGATGCGTTGGAGTCGTTTCTGGAGCTTGATGGTGGACCTGGCGTAGAGTGCATTGCCCTAGTCCAGTCGACTACTGACGAGGGCGTGGGTGACAGATTTTCTAGTTTCGGTGGGGATCCACTTGAAGATTTTTTGCAGTAGGTGGAGTATGTGAAAACAGGTCGAAGAGACGGCGTTGATTTGGAGGTCCATGGAAAGTGATGAGTCGAGGATGACGCCTAGATTTCGTGCGTGGTGTGTTGGAGTTGGAGGGTGTCCGAAGGCTGTGGGCCACCAGGAGTCATTCCATGCAGATTTGGTGGGTCCGAGGAGGAGGATTTCGGTCTTGTCAGTGTTGAATTGAATGAGACGGTTGTTGTTCATCCAGGTGGCAATTGCTGTAAGTCCTTCGTGGACATTTTTCTTGATGGTGGCGGGGTCTCCGGTGAGTGAGATGATTAACTGGGTATCGTCGGCATAGGAGACGATGTTGAGGTTGTGTGGTCGGACGATGGCGGCGAGGGGGGCCATGTAGATGTTGAAGAGGGTGGGGTTAAGAGAAGAGCCTTGGGGTACGCCGCAGCTGATTGTTGTGGGATTGGAGGAGAAGGGTGGGAGTCTGACTTTCTGGGTTCTGCAGCTGAGGAAGGAGGTGATCCATTCCAGGGCCTTATTGCAGATGCCAGCATCGTGTAGGCGCGTCAGGAGGGTGCTGTGGGCTACAGTGTCGAATGAGGCTGAGAGGTCTAGAAGAATGAGCGCAGCAGTCTCTCCTTGGTCGAGCATGGTGCGGATGTTGTCTGTGGCAGCAAGGAGGGTGGTCTCGCTGTGATTGCTCCTGAAACCGGATTGGGAGGGGTCCAAGATGTGGTTGGTCTCGATGTGGTCAACAAGTTGTGCGTTGATGGCCTTCTCAATTACTTTGGCTGGAAAGGGGAAAAGAGAGATGGGGCGGTAGTTTTTAGGATCTATGGGGTCAGCTGTGGGTTTCTTCAGCAGGGGTTTCAGCTCTGCATGCTTCCAGTCTTCTGGGAAGGTGCCAGTTTTGATGGAGCAGTTTATGGTGAGGCAAAATTCGTGGGCGAGGGTAAAACCCGCTTTGTTGAATATGTGGTGCGGGCATGGGTCAGAGGGTGCTCCGGAGTGGATAGATTTCATGATTCTGAGTGTGTCCTCCATGGTGAGGGGGCTCCAGGTAGTGCGTAGAAGGTGACGGGTGGTGGGTTTGGGTGAGGTGGTGGTTGGTGGGTCAGCGGTGAGTGGTGAGTTCTGGACCTCAAGGCTGTCGTAGATGATGATCTTGCTGTGGAGGTAAGTAGCGATGTTGTTGCAAAGGTCCTCGGAGGATGGGATGTCATTAGTATCACTGTTGGGTTTGGAGAATTCTTTGATGACTGTGAACAGCTCTTTGGTGTTGTGGGTTCTGGCGTAGATTCTGTCTAGGATAGCGGTTTTCTTTGCGGTTTTGAAGCTAGAAGAATGCCTTGGGGCGGAGAAGCTAGGATGCTCTGTAAGCCTTTAAGGCAAAGATCCTGGGGCACAAAGAAACTAGGAGAATGCCTTGGTGCGGCTAAGCTAGGGTGCTCTGTAAGCCTTCAAGGCAAAGATCCTGGGGCACAATGAAGCTAGAAGAATGCCTTGGGGCGGAGAAGCTAGGATGCTCTGTAAGCCTTCAAGGCAAAGATCCTGGGGAACAATGAAGCTAGAAGAATGCCTTGGGGCTTAGAAGCTAGGATGCTCTGTAAGCCTTAAAGGCAAAGATCCTGGGGCACAATGAAGCTAGAAGAATGCCTTGTGGCGGCAAAGCTAGAATGCTCTGTAAGCCTTAAATGCAAGGATCCTGGGGCACAATGAAGCTAGAAGAATGCCTTGGGGCGGCAATGCTAGGATGTTCTGTAATCCTTAAAGGCAAAGATCCTGGGGCACAATGAAGCTCTACAAGAATGCCTTGGGTTGGCGAAGTTAGGATGCTCTGTAAGCCTTAAAGGCAAAGATCCTGGGGCACAATGAAGCTAGAAGAATGCCTTGTGGCAGCAAAGCTAGAATGCTCTGTAAGCCTTAAAGGGAAAGATCCAGGGGCACAATGAAGCTAGAAGATTGCCTTGGGGTGGGCGAAGCTAGGATGCTCTGTATCCCTTAAAGGTAAAGATCCTGGGGCACAATGAAGCTAGAAGAATGCCTTGGGACAGCAAAGCTAGGATGCTCTGTAAGCCTTAAA
Source organism: Bombina bombina (assembly GCF_027579735.1). NCBI lineage: Eukaryota > Metazoa > Chordata > Amphibia > Anura > Bombinatoridae > Bombina > Bombina bombina. Next base: position 333,846,138 of record NC_069504.1, on the reverse strand, counting down.
GGTGAAGATCCTGGGGCACAAAGAAGCTAGAAGAATTTCTTGGGGTGGCGAAGCTAGGATGCTCTGTAAGCCTTAAAGGCAAAGATCCTGGGAAACAATGAAGCTACAAGAATGCCTTGGGTCCGCGAAGCTAGAATGCTCTGTAAGCCTTAAAGGCAAAGATCCTGGGGCACAATGAAGCTAAAAGAATGTTTTTGGGGCGGGCGAAGCTTGGATGCGCTGTAAGCTTTAAAGGCAATGATCCTGTGGCACAATGAAGCTAGAAGAATGCCTTGGGGCGGCGAAGCTAGGATTCTCTGTAAGCCTTAAAGGCAAAGATCCTGGGGCACAATGAAGCTAGAAGAATGCCTTAAGGCGGCGAAGCTAGGATGCTCTGTAAGCCTTAAAGGCAAAGATCCTGGGGCACAATGAAGCTAGAAGAATGCCTTGGGGCGGGCGAAGCTAGGATGCTCTGTAAGCCTTAAAGGCAATGATCCTGGGACACAATGAAGCTAGAAGAATGCCTTGGGGCGGGCGAAGCTAGGATGCTCTGTAAGCCTTAAAGGCAAAGATCCTGGGGCACAATGAAGCTAGAAGAATGCCTTAGGGCGGTGAAGCTAGGATGCTCTGTAAGCCTTAAAGGCAAAGATCCTGGGGCACAATGAAGCTAGACGAATGCCTTGGGGCGGCGAGGATAGGATGCTCTGTATGCCGTCAAGGCAAAGATCCTGGGACACAATGAAGCTACAAGAATGCCTTGTGGCGGCAAAGCTAGAATGCTCTGTAAGCCTTAACGGCAAAGATCCTGGGGAACAATGAAGTTAGAAGAATGCCTTGGGGCGGAGAAGCTAGGATGCTCTGTAAGCCTTCAAGGCAAAGATCCTGGGGCACAAAGAAGCTAGGAGAATGCCTTGGGGCAGCGAAGCTAGGATGCTCTGTAAGCCTTAAAGGCAAAGATCCTGGGGCACAATGAAGCTAGAAGAATGCCTTGGGGCGGCAAAGCTAGGATGCTCTGTAAGCCTTTAAGGCAAAGATCCTGGGGCACAATGAAGCTAGAAGAATGCCTTGTGTCGGCAAAGCTAGAATGCTCTATAAGCCTTAAAGGGAAAGATCCAGGGGCACAATGAAACTAGAAGAATGCCTTGGGGTGGGCGAAGCTAGGATGCTCTGTATGCCTTAAAGGCAAAGATCCTGGGGCACAATGAAGCTAGAAGAATGTCTTGAGGCGGGCAAAGCTAGGATGCTCTGTATGCCTTAAAGGCAAAGATCCTGGGAAACAATGAAGCTACAAGAATGCCTTGGGTGGGCAAAGCTAGAATTCTCTGTAAGCCTTAAAGGCAAATATCCTGGGGCACAATGAAGCTAGAAGAATGCCTTGGGGCTGGCGAAGCTAGGATTCTCTGTAAGCCTTAAAGGCAAAGATCCTGGGGCACAATGAAGCTAGAAGACAGACTTGGGGGTGGGGCAAAGCTAGGATGCTCTGTAAGCCTTAAAGGCAAAGATCCTGGGACACAATGAAGCTAGAAGAATGCCTTGGGGTGGGCGAAGCTTGGATGGTCTTTAAGCCTTAAAGGCAAAGATCCTGGGGCACAATGAAGCTAGAAGAATGCCTTAGGGTGGCGAAGCTAGGATGCTCTGTAAGCCTTAAAGGCAAAGATCCTGGGGCACAATGAAGCTACAAGAATGCCTTGTGGCGGCAAAGCTAGAATGCTCTGTAAGCCTTAACGGCAAAGATCCTGGGGAACAATGAAGTTAGAAGAATGCCTTGGGGCGGAGAAGCTAGGATGCTCTGTAAGCCTTCAAGGCAAAGATCCTGGGGCACAAAGAAGCTAGAAGAATGCCTTGGGGCAGAGAAGATAGGATGCTCTGTCAGCCTTCAAGGCAAAGATCCTGGGGCACAATGAAGATAGAATAATGCCTTGTTGCGGCAAAGCTAGAATGCTCTGTAAGCCTTAAATGCAAGGATCCTGGGGCACAATGAAGCTAGAAGAATGCCTTGGGGCGGGCGAAGCTAGGATGCTCTGTATGCCTTAAAGGCAAAGATCCTGGGGCACAATGAAGCTAAAAGAATGCCTTGGGGCAGGCGAAGCTAGGATGGGCAAAGAGCTTACAGAGCATTCTAGCTTTGCCGCCCCAAGACATTCTTCTAGCTTCATTGTGCCCCAGGATCTTTGCCTTTAAGGCTTACAGAGCATCCTAGCTTCCCTGCCCCAAGGCATTCTTCTAGCTTCATTGTGCACCAGGATATTTGCCTTTAAGGCTTACAGAGCAACCTAGCTTCAATGTGCCCCAGGATCTTTGCTTTTAAGGCTTACAGTGAATCCCAGCTTCGCAGCCCCAAGGCATTCTTGTAGCTTCATTGTGCCCCAGGATCTTTGCCTTTAAGGCTTACAGAGCATCCCAGCTTTCTCCGCCCCAAGGCATCCTTCTAGCTTCATTGTGCCCCAGGGTCTTTGCCTTTAATTCTTACAGAGCATCCTAGCATCGCCACCCCAAGGCATTCTTCTAGCTTCATTGTGCCCCAGGATCTTTGCCTTTAAGGCTTACAGAGCATCCTAGCTTTGCCGCCCCAAGACATTTTTCTAGCTTCATTGTGCCCCAGGATCTTTGCCTTTAAGGCTTACAGAGCATCCTAGCTTCGCCGCCCCAAGGCATTCTTCTAGCTTCATTGTGCCCCAGGATCTTTGCCTTGAAGGCTTACAGAGCATCCTAGCTTCGCCGCCCAAAGGCATTCTTGTAGCTTCATTGTGCCCAAGGATCTTTGCCTTTAAGGCTTACAGAGCATCCTAGCTTCACCGCCCCAAGGCATTCTTATAGCTTCATTGTGCCCCAGGATCTTTGCTTTTAAGGCTTACAGAGCATCCCAGCTTCGCCGCCCCATGGCATTCTTCTAGCTTCATTGTTCATAAGGATCTTTGCCTTTAAGGCTTACAGAGCATCCTAGCTTCGCCGACCCAAGGCATTCTCCTAGTTTCTTTGTGCCCCAGGATCTTTGCCTTCAAGGTTTACAGAGCATCCTAGCTTCTCCGCGCCAAGGCATTCTTCTAGCTTCAAAACCGCAAAGAAAACCGCTATCCTAGACAGAATCTACGCCAAAACCCACAACACTAAAGAGCTGTTCACAGTCATCAAGGAATTCTCGAAAACCCAACAGTGATACTAATGACATCCCACCCTCCCAGGACCTTTGCGACAACATTGCTACTTACTTCCACCGCAAGATCATCAACATCTATGACAGCCTTGAGCTCCAGAACTCACCACTCACCGCCAACACACCCACCACCACCTCGCCCAAACCCACCAACCGCCACCTTCTACGCACTACCTGGAGCCCCCTCACCACGGAGGACACACTCAGAATCATGAAATCAATCCACTCCGGAGCACCCTCAGACCCATGCCCGCACCACATATTCAACAAAGCGGGTTTTACCCTCGCCCACGAACTCTGCCTCACCATAAACTGCTCCATCAAAACTGGCACCTTCCCAGAAGACTGGAAGCATGCAGAGCTGAAACCCCTGCTGAAGAAACCCACAGCTGACCCCATAGATCCTAAAAACTACCGCCCCATCTCTCTTTTCCCCTTTCCAGCCAAAGTAATTGAGAAGGCCATCAACGCACAACTTGTTGACCACATCGAGACCAACCACATCTTGGACCCCTCCCAATCTGGTTTCAGGAGCAATCACAGTGAGACCACCCTCCTTGCTGCCACAGACAACATCCGCACCATGCTCGACCAAGGAGAGAGTGCTGCGCTCATACTTCTAGACCTCTCAGCCTCATTCGACACTGTAGCCCACAGCACTCTCCTGACGCACCTACACGATGCTGGCATCTGCAATAAGGCCCTGGAATAGATCACCTCCTTCCTCAGCTGCAGAACCCAGAAAGTCAGACTCCCACCCTTCTCCTCCAATCCCACAACAATCAGCTGCGGCATACCCCAAGGCTCTTCTCTTAGCCCCACCCTCTTCAACATCTACATGGCCCCCCTCGCCGCCATCGTCAGACAACACAACCTCAACATCGTCTCCTATGCCGACGATACCCAGTTAATCATCTCACTCACCGGAGACCCTGCCACCATCAAGAAAAATGTCCACGAAGGACTTACAGCAATTGCCACCTGGATGAACAACAACCGTCTCATTCAATTCAACACTGACAAGACCGAAATCCTCCTCCTCGGACCCACCAAATCTGCATGGAATGACTCCTGGTGGCCCACAGCCTTCGGACACCCTCCAACTCCAACACACCACGCACGAAATCTAGGCGTCATCCTCGACTCATCGCTTTCCATGGACCTCCAAATCAACGCCGTCTCTTCGACCTGTTTTCACATACTCCAACTACTGCGAAAAATCTTCAAGTGGATCCCCACCGAAACTAGAAAATCTGGTTTCAGGAGCAATCACAGTGAGACCACCCTCCTTGCTGCCACAGACAACATCCGCACCATGCTCGACCAAGGAGAGAGTGCTGCGCTCATACTTCTAGACCTCTCAGCCTCATTCGACACTGTAGCCCACAGCACTCTCCTGACGCGCCTACACGATGCTGGCATCTGCAATAAGGCCCTGGAATAGATCACCTCCTTCCTCAGCTGCAGAACCCAGAAAGTCAGACTCCCACCCTTCTCCTCCAATCCCACAACAATCAGCTGCGGCATACCCCAAGGCTCTTCTCTTAGCCCCACCCTCTTCAACATCTACATGGCCCCCCTCGCCGCCATCGTCAGACAACACAACCTCAACATCGTCTCCTATGCCGACGATACCCAGTTAATCATCTCACTCACCGGAGACCCTGCCACCATCAAGAAAAATGTCCACGAAGGACTTACAGCAATTGCCACCTGGATGAACAACAACCGTCTCATTCAATTCAACACTGACAAGACCGAAATCCTCCTCCTCGGACCCACCAAATCTGCATGGAATGACTCCTGGTGGCCCACAGCCTTCGGACACCCTCCAACTCCAACACACCACGCACGAAATCTAGGCGTCATCCTCGACTCATCGCTTTCCATGGACCTCCAAATCAACGCCGTCTCTTCGACCTGTTTTCACATACTCCAACTACTGCGAAAAATCTTCAAGTGGATCCCCACCGAAACTAGAAAATCTGTCACCCACGCCCTCATCAGTAGTCGACTGGACTAGGACAATGCACTCTATGCCGGGTCCACCATCAAGCTCCAGAAACGACTCCAACGCATCCAGAACACCTCGGCCAGACTCATCTTCGACATCCCTCGCCAAAACCACATCACCGAACACCTAAGGAACCTACACTTGCTCCCCGTCAACAAGAGAATCACCTTCAAGCTCCTAACCCATGCATTCAAGGCCCTCCACAACATCGGTCCTGAATACATCAACCACTGTGTCAATTTCTACACCCCCTCCAGACAACTCCGCTCTGCCGACCAAGCACTCGCAGTCATCCCCCTCATCAAGAAAAAAACAGCTGGAGGAAAATCCTTCTCCTATATGGCAGCAAGGTCATGGAACTCCCTCCCGCTGCACCTCAGACAATCCACCACCCTTACAAACTTCAGGAAGGACCTCAAGACCTGGCTCTTCGACTAAATCGTCTTCCCTTAGCCCCCCTCTCCCCCCCTCCCATAGCGCCTTGAGACCCTCACGGGTGATTAGTTTGCGCTTTACAAGTACCCAATAGATAGATAGATAGCTTCATTGTTCCCCAGGATCTTTGCCTTGAAGGCTTACGGAGCATCCTAGCTTTGCCCGCCCCAAGGCATTCTTCTAGCTTTATTATGCCCCAGGATCTTTGCCCTTAATTCTTACAGAGCATCCTAGCTTCGCCGCCCCAAGGCATTCTTCTAGCTTCATTGTGCTGCAGGATCTTTGCCTTTAAGGCCTACAGAGCATCCTAGCTTCGCCGTCCTAAGGCATTCTTCTAGCTTCATTGTGCCCTAGGATCTTTGCCTTTAGGGCTTACAGAGCATACTAGCTTCGCCGCCCCAAGGCATTCTTCTAGCTTCATTGTGCTGCAGGATCTTTGCCTTTAAGGCTTATAGAGCATACTGGCTTCACCGCCCCAATGCATTCTTCTAGCTTCATTGTGCCCCAGGATCTTTGCCTTGAAGGCTTACAGAGCATCCTAGCTTCGCCGCCTTAAGGCATTCTTGTAGCTTCATTGTGCCCCAGGATCTTTGCCTTGAAGGCTTAAAGAGCATCCTAGCTTCTCCTACCCCAAGGCATTCTTCTAGCTTCATTGTGCTCCAGGATCTTTGCCTTGAAGGCCTACAGAGCATCCTAGCTTCGCCGTCCTAAGGCATTCTTCTAGCTTCATTGTGCCCCAGGATCTATGTCTTTAAGGCTTACAGAGCATTCTAGTTTCGCCGCCCCAAGGCATTCTTGTAGCTTCATTGTGGCCCAGGATCTTTGCCTTGAAGTTATACAGAGCATCCTAGCTTCGCCGCCCCAAGGCATTCTTCTAGCTTCATTGTGCCCCAGGATCTTTGCCTTTAAGGCTTACAGATCATCCTAGCTTCTCCCACCCCAAGGCATTCTTCTAGCTTCATTGTGTCCCAGAATCTTTGCCTTTAAGGCTTACAGAGCATCCTAGCTTCGCCGACCCAAGGTATTCTTCTAGCTACATTGTGCCGCAGGATCTTTGCTTTTAAGGCTTACAGAGCATACTAGCTTTGCCGCCCCATGGCATTCTTCTAGCTTCATTGTGCCCCAGGATCTTTGCCTTTAAGGCTTACAGAGCATACTAGCTTCGCCGCCCCATGGTATTCTTCTAACTTCATTGTTCCCCAGGATCTTTGCCTTTAAGGCTTACAGAGCATCCTAGCTTCGCCGCCCCAAGGCATTCTTCTAGCTTCATTGTGCTGCAGGATCTTTGCCTTTAAGGCCTACAGAGCATCCTAGGTTCGCCGTCCTAAGGCATTCTTTTAGCTTCATTGTGCCCTAGGATCTTTGTCTTTAAGGCTTACAGAGCATACTAGCTTCGCCGCCCCAAGGCATTCTTCTAGCTTCATTGTGCTGCAGGATCTTTGCCTTTAAGGCTTATAGAGCATACTGGCTTCACCGCCCCAATGCATTCTTCTAGCTTAATTGTGCCCCAGGATCTTTGCCTTGAAGGCTTACAGAGCATCCTAGCTTCGCCGCCTTAAGGCATTCTTGTAGCTTCATTGTGCCCCAGGATCTTTGCCTTGAAGGCTTAAAGAGCATCCTAGCTTCTCCTACCCCAAGGAATTCTTCTAGCTTCATTGTGCTCCAGGATCTTTGGCTTGAAGGCCTACAGAGCATCCTAGCTTCGCCGTCCTAAAGCATTCTTCTAGCTTCATTGTGCCCCAGGATCTATGCCTTTAAGGCTTACAGAGCATTCTAGTTTCTCCGCCCCAAGGCATTCTTCTAGCTTCATTGTGCCCCAGGATCTTTGCCTTGAAGTTATACAGAGCATCCTAGCTTCGCCGCCCCAAGGCATTCTTCTAGCTTCATTGTGCCCCAGGATCTTTGCCTTTAAGGCTTACAGACCATCCTAGCTTCGCCGCCCCAAGGCATTCTTCTAGCTTCATTGTGCCCCAGGATCTTTACCTTTAAGGCTTGCAGAGCATCCTAGCTTCGCCGCCCCAAGGCATTCTTCTAGCTTCATTGTGCCCCAGAATCTTTGCCTTGAAGGCTTACAGAGCATCCTAGCTTCGCCGCCTTAAGGCATTCTTCTAGCTTCATTGTGACCCAGGATCTTTGCCTTGAAGGCTTACAGATCATCCTAGCTTCTCCCACCCCAAGGCATTCTTCTAGCTTCATTGTGTCCCAGAATCTTTGCCTTTAAGGCTTACAGAGCATCCTAGCTTCGCCGACCCAAGGTATTCTTCTAGCTACATTGTGCCGCAGGATCTTTGCTTTTAAGGCTTACAGAGCATACTAGCTTTGCCGCCCCATGGCATTCTTCTAGCTTCATTGTGCCCCAGGATCTTTGCCTTTAAGGCTTACAGAGCATACTAGCTTCGCCGCCCCATGGTATTCTTCTAACTTCATTGTTCCCCAGGATCTTTGCCTTTAAGGCTTACAGAGCATCCTAGCTTCGCCGCCCCAAGGCATTCTTCTAGCTTCATTGTGCCCCAGGATCTTTGCCTTGAAGGCTTACAGAGCATCCTAGCTTCGCCGCCCCAAGGCATTCTTGTAGCTTCATTGTTTCCCAGGATCTTTACCTTTAAGGCTGACAGAGCAACCTAGCTTCGCCGCCCCAAGGCATTCTTGTAGCTTCATTGTGCCCCAGGATCTTTGCCTTTAAGGCTTACAGAGCATCCTAGCTTCGCTGCCCCAAGGCATTCTTCTAGCTTCTTTGAGCCCCAGGATCTTTGCCTTTAAGGCTTACAGAGCATCCTAGCTTCGCCGCCCCAAGGCATTCTTCTAGCTACATTGTGCCGCAGGATCTTTGCCTTTAAGGCTTACAGAGCATACTAGTTTCGCCGCCCCAAGGCATTCTTCTAACTTCATTGTGCCCCAGGATCTTTGCCTTTAAGGCTTACAGAGCATCCTAGCTTCTCCGCCACAAGGCATTCTTCTAGCTTCATTGTGCCCCAGGATCTTTGCCTTTAAGGCTTACAGAGCATTCTAGCTTTGCCGCCACAAGGCATTCTTCTAGCTTTATTGTGCCCCAGGACCTTTACCTTGAAGGCTTACAGAGCATCCCAGCTTCGCAAACCCAAGGCATTCTTCTAGCTTCTTTGTGCCCCAGGATCTTTGCCTTGAAGGCTTACAGAGCATTCTAACTTCTCCGGCCCAAGGCATTCTTCTATCTTCATTGTGCCCCAGGATCTTTGCCTTTAAGGCTGTAAGGGAATATGTAAGCTGTTGGAACACAACTGCAGATATATAACAAAATTACACTTGTGAGAAGTATTTGGAATTGTATCACCTCCTGAAGTGAGTGCACTATGGTAATGGAGTGCAATCTGAATGGAAAGGAGATGTAGTTATTCAGTATACTAGCTTGAGGATGTTATAACAATTAGCCAGTATTGTAAAACTGAATCTGATTATGTGAAAGATCAGTTTAGCAGAGTTAATATTATGGAAAATTGCTATCCTAGTATCTGAGTAGGAAAACGTTATCCTCAAGTAAATCTGGTGCGTATTTCACCTCCTGGTAATGGCACACTAAGCTCTTAAACGTGTAGGTAAATATAAGCAACAGTCTCAGACAATCAAGAAAGATGAGAGTAATCCCTTTAGTAATATGTGTGAGGAATCTGTCTCCCCACTGCGCGGTGTTGTGCTCTGCACTCCCACTGTGCGATATTGCTGACAGGCTGCTGAGTGTAAACGGAAGGAAAGGGGAGGAGTTTTCCTCTAGCGTCGTCTAGTACTTCTCTTCAGTGGTTAGTAAAATACCCAAATGTATTCAGAGTTCAGAACGATATTGAGATGGAAGTGCAGTATGGTGTTCAAAAGTTAGTTACTGTCGGAGTAAGCTGTTAGCAGGAAAACCGCTAAGATAGATGCAAGCAGTTAATAAGAGGCTGCGACAATGTAAGAAACTCTGCTTCTAAATTCCGGCAGAATGAGAATGCAACAGTGTTGCGAGTGGCTCCAAAATATTCTTAGTTGGAATAGACAGAATATGGAGACAAGCTAATTTGTAATCCAAAGTAGGTATAGAGCTCAGTGGGCGCTGCTGCTTTGGAAAGCAAAACAAAAGACTAAGCACTGAGCGTTGTGATCTCAGGTGATTTATCAACTTTGTGGGCAGGGCAGAGTGAGTCATAGCTGGAATTAAAGGTACATGGAAAACTAAAGCACAACTCTGACATCACCTCCTCCTCAAGCGAGCTGTCCCACAGCTCGAGGTTTGGGTCGACCAGGGTTACGTCGATGAAACAGCGAAATAAGACTAGGTGCATCTATATTAGAGGCTGGCTCCCAAGAATCATCTTGAGGGGGGTAGTTTTCACAACGAATGATATTCCAAGTCAGACCCTCGACATCGGGAATCAAGTATTCTTCTGGTAATACCATTGGATCTAGAATAGATTGGAGTACATACTGTTGAGGAAAACAAATGCTAAGACAATATGATGATTTAAAACATACCTGTGAGGAAGACCAGGTTATGGTGGGTTCATGTTGTTGCAACCATGATATGCCTAAGACAACTGAAAAATGTGGTGAAGGTAACACATTAAAAGATATATATTCTGTAGGACCATCTTTTGTCACAACTAACAATGGTACTGTATGATGTGTGATAGGTCTGTTGGAGATTGTAGAACCATCAATAACTCTAATGACCAAAGGGTTTTTTTTCAACACAAGTGGTATTTTATTAGTGGTTACAATTTCAAAATCAATGAAATTTCCGAATGCACCGGAGTCGATAATGGCATCAGTATGCAGCCTTTTGTGATCCCGCTGCAATAAGAGAGATAGTTTACAATATGTTATTTTATCTTGGAATAGATGAGTTGAGTGAATAGATGTACACTTACGTTTCTTGTTCTTTAGTAGAACAGGACAATCAGAGACGGTATGCAAGGGATCCGCACAATACATACACAAATTCTTTGCCTTTCTCCGGAACATTTCTTCTGAGGTTAATGGTCCTCTAACTACACCAATCTCCATCAGGATAGGTTGTGATCTCTAAGTAGTTGGGGGGGTCCGGATGTTAGATGTAGTGGTCCTTGGAGATGTATTAGCATGGTATCGTTCGGATCTCCTTTCTCTGAGTCTTCTATCTATCTGGGTGGAGACCCTCATTAAGGCCTCTAAGTTGGGTGGAAGATCTATACGAGCCAACTCATCATTTAATGTTTCTGCAAGGCCAATCCTGAACTGGTTGCGGAGAGCTATAGGGCTCCATAGAGAATCAGAGGGGTACAATTTGAACTCTGTAATATAGTCCTCTACCGGTCTCTTTCCTTGTTTGAGGTCTCTCATCATGGCTTCAGCTGACAATTGGATATCCTTATCTAGATATAACTCATCCATGTTATCGAAGAATACCCCTAGAGTGGCTATGATAGCATCCTGGTGTTCACATAAATTATCCGCCCAACCTCTAGGTTCACCTCTGAGAAAAGAAATAACAGTAAGAACTTTGATTCTCTCAGTGGGGTAACTACAAGGTCACAGATTGAAGAGTAGGTGGCAAGCATTTTTAAATTGCCTATACATCTTTCTGTTCCCAGAGAACGTTTCAGGTAGGGAAACTTGTGGTTCAGGTGTAGTATCATGGGTGCCTTTGATGGCTATAGAATCTTTGATGATCTCCCTAAGAGATTGATTCTCAACCTGCAGTTCTCTCACTGCCTGGGCAATCTGATCGACTCTCTGTGTCAAATTATAAACTAGCTGAGGAATATCTGCTGGCTCCGGCCTAGATTTGGAGTTTGGCGTTAGCCGTGAAAACCAGCGTTAGAGGCTCCTAACGCTGGTTTTAGGCTACCGCCGGTATTTGGAGTCACTCAAAATAGGGTCTAACGCTCACTTTTCAGCCGCGACTTTTCCATACCGCAGATCCCCTTACGTAAATTGCGTATCCTATCTTTTCAATGGGATCTTTCTAACTCCGGTATTTAGAGTCGTGTTTGAAGTGAGCGTTAGGCATCTAACGACAAAACTCCAGCCGCAGGAAAAAAGTCAGTAGTTAAGAGCTTTCTGGGCTAACGCCGGTTTATAAAGCTCTTAACTACTGTGCTCTAAAGTACACTAACACCCATAAACTACCTATGTACCCCTAAACCGAGGTCCCCCCACATCGCCGACACTCGAATAAATTTTTTTAACCCCTAATCTGCCGACCGCCACCTACATTATCCTTATGTACCCCTAATCTGCTGCCCCCTGTATTATATTTATTAACCCCTAACCTGCCCCCCACAACGTCGCCTCCACCTACCTACACTTATTAACCCCTAATCTGCCGACCGCAAAGTGCCGCCACCTACGTTATCCTTATGTACCCCTAATCTGCTGCCCCTAACACCGCCGACCCCTATATTATATTTATTAACCCCTAATCTGCCCCCCACAACGTCGCAGCCAGCTACCTACAATAATTAACCCCTAATCTGCCGACCGCAAAGCGCCGCCACCTACGTTATCCTTATGTACCCCTAATCTGCTGCCCCTAACACCGCCGACCCCTATATTATATTTATTAACCCCTAATCTGCCCCCCACAACGTCGCCTCCACCTGCCTACACTTATTAACCCCTAATCTGCTGACCAGACCTCACCGCTATTCTAATAAATGTATTAACCCCTAAAGCTAAGTCTAACCCTAACACTAACACCCCCCTAAATTAAATATAATTTTAATCTAACGAAATTAATTAACTCTTATTAAATAAATTATTCCTATTTAAAGATAAATACTTACCTGTAAAATAAATCCTAATATAGCTACAATATAAATTATAATTATATTATAGCTATTTTAGGATTAATCTTTATTTTACAGGTAACTTTGTATTTATTTTAACCAGGTACAATAGCTATTAAATAGTTAAGAACTATTTAATAGCTAAAATAGTTAAAATAATTACAAAATTACCTGTAAAAGAAATCCTAACCTAAGTTACAATTAAACCTAACACTACACTATCAATAAATTAATTAAATAAACTACCTACAATTACCTACAATTAACCTAACACTACACTATCAATAAATTAATTAAATACAATTCCTACAAATAACAACAATTAAATAAACTAGCTAAAGTAAAAAAAATAAAAAAGAACTAAGTTACAAAAAATAAAAAAATATTTACAAACATAAGAAAAATATTACAACAATTTTAAACTAATTACACCTACTCTAAGCCCCCTAATAAAATAACAAAGCCCCCCAAAATAAAAAAATGCCCTACCCTATTCTAAATAACTAAAGTTCAAAGCTCTTTTACCTTACCAGCCCTGAACAGGGCCCTTTGCGGGGCATGCCCCAAGAAGTTCAGCTCTTTTGCCTGTAAAAAAAAACATACAATACCCAAGCCCCCCAACATTACAACCCACCACCCACATACCCCTAATCTAACCCAAACCCCCCTTAAATAAACCTAACACTAAGCCCCTGAAGATCTTCCTACCTTGTCTTCACCTCACCGGGTTCAACGATCTGTCCAGAAGAGCTCCTCCGATGTCCTGATACAAGCCCAAGCGGGGGGCTGAAGAGGTCCATGATCAGGCTGAAGTCTTCATCCAAGCGGGAGCTGAAGAGGTCCATGATCCGGATGAAGTCTTCATCCAAGCGGGAGCTGAAGAGGTCCATGATCCGGATGAAGTCTTCTATCAACGGCATCTTCAATCTTCTTTCTTCCGGATCCATCTTGCAGACCTCCGACGCGGAACATCCTCTTCTCCCGACGCCTACTAGCCGAATGACGGTTCCTTTAAGGGACGTCATCCAAGATGGCGTCCCTCGAATTCCGATTGGCTGATAGGATTCTATCAGCCAATCGGAATTAAGGTAGGAATATTCTGATTGGCTGATGGAATCAGCCAATCAGAATCAAGTTCAATCCGATTGGCTGATCCAATCAGCCAATTAGATTGAGCTCGCATTCTATTGGCTGTTCCGATCAGCCAATAGAATGCGAGCTCAATCTGATTGGCTGATTGGATTTTTTATACCAAGTAAACCACAGATATGAGTACACTTTATGTCTTTATGCATATACAGTATCTCAATATCCATATAAAATTATGCAGAAATTCTTATATGTTCTACTTATTGTTTTAATACTTATTTTTCACATTGAAAGAAATCTACACAAAAAGGGCTTGCACATGATTGTTGCATTACTGACCTAAACTAACCTTAAAAGGAGGTTAAGCACATAATTTTAGTCAGAACTCGAAGTAAGATTGCTAACTGTACTGCACAAAAGTACTGACTGATAAAGAGATCCAGCTGTCTACAGTCTTTTTCACTACTTTCACGTTATACAGGACAGATGTATGACTTTTCATGATTTATTCTCCCTGTAGTTATTAGTAACCGCAGTGCCATCTATTGGTCATAGCATTACCTCAGTAACCGTAGTGCCATCTATTGGTCATAGCATTACCTCAGTAACCACAGCACATCTATTGGTCATAGCTTTACCTCAGTAACCACAGTGCATCTATTGGTCATAGCATTACCTCAGTAACTGCAGCGCCATCTTTTGGTCATAGCATTACCTCAGTAACTGCAGTGCCATCTATTGGTCATATTATTACTTAAGTAACTACAGTGCCATCTATTGATCATAGCATTATGTCAGTAACCACAGTGCTTTAATGATTTTAGATTTCTTGGGCGCGATCAAATATACGGTGTAGGTTTCAGTGCAAGCGTGGGAACCCGTGCCACCCGTAATTTCACCTCGCACATTGGGGTATTACATATACTGCACCGTTAGATGCTAAAGTGGCAAAAGTAGGACAAACTGGCGATCTTCTGAAATGTGCGCAAATACACATTTTAGTCGTCGCAAGTAACTTGCGCCAGTATTTTGTCCACGGAAAGTCTCAAAAGAGTAGTTTTATGCAAATTAGGCTAACACTCCTTTAAAATGAACCGCGAGTTCATATAAATATACGACACGTAATTACACTATTCAAAATTCATATATAAACCCATGCGCAGCCACCATTTTCTTCAGTGTGTTTGGATGGTTCGTTGAGCTACAGCACACTACAGTGGAGTGGAGGATTAGTCAGAGTAGAGAAAAACAGAGGAGTTAGTTAGGTTGCATTGTTGGTTGATTAAGCTTGTACACTTGCACACACATATTTTTACATATTTCACACATTTTGCATACATACATAAACAAAGACACCACACTTTTTTTTCTAACACCTCACACATTTTATTTGAATTTTACAGTGTGATAGGCTGAGTGTTTGGTTGTGATTGAACTGGGAGTGTGAGTGTGTGAGTGTGTGTAGTGTGAGAATGGCAGGGAGAGGTAGGGCGGAGGGGAGGAGGGGAGGAGGGGAGAGGAGTGGCAGGGAGAGGAGTATTGTAGAGGACAGGAGGAGCAGTGGGGTCCCCGTCAGGGAGTAAGTGGAGTGGGGAGAAGGAGAGCTAGAAGGTATGATGGGAGGGGAGATGCCTGAGAGCCCCAGAGACCAGGCACATCTAGGAGAGGGACAGAGGGTGTACATGGGTACAGAAGGGGGGGAGGAGGGAGAGGATAGGGAGGAACCCACACCAGGGACATCACAGGGAGCAAGCCAGGTGTCCATGGAGGATGAGAGGTTGAGATGTCCCAACTTCTCATTTGATGAAAATGTTGCCCTAGTCCAGGCCATCATGGACAATTACAGTGCCCTCTTTGGGCAGGAGAAGGGCAAAGGCAGTGCCAAAAGGCGAAAAACAGCATGGTTTGCGGTAGAGGATGCTGTCAACAGTGTGGCCCTGCAGAGGAGGACTGTTGTGGGCCTTAAAAAGCGGTGGAACAACTGCAAGAGGCAGGTGAAAGAAAAGATGGGGCAGGAAGCTATGCACCAGAGGGGAACAGGCGGTGGTCCATCCCTGGACATAGAATATAACACATGGCAGGAGATGATATGCAGGTCCCTGAGTATCACAGCAGTCTGTGGACTTCCAGGGGCTCGTGACTCAATGGCTGCAACCACAGCACATCATGCTGGTGAGTAACATCCCACACACCAGTATTATATGTATTTGAGATATAACATCCTTTAATATCACATATTCATGTACACAATGAGGAGCATGGTATTTGGCCTACTAACAAAAACATCTACAATTATATTTGACATTAATGCTACTTAACACAATGCAATTCATGATATGAGGTGGAATAGTGCAATACTAACATGTCTCAGAGTAACACAGGCCACAAGCCACATGTAGAGTTTTCAGTAAATGGACACTATAGCCATCCCAATACTTTTAGCTCAATAAAGCAGGTTCTGTGCCTACATCAGGCTAAAGTAAATTGTGTGACCATAGTGTCACTTAAAGAACACATTTTTTCCATCATTGACATGTACACATAACTATTGTATGAAACACATACCTGTATACTGCGCATATTCAAATCCCTCATAGCACAAATCACAATCTGCACATGCATGTTATAGAGTTTGACATGAGAATCAGTATAGGCCCTAGCATGTATCAATGTACATTGTATGCCCACATGGACATATATATGACTGTACTAATCCCTCTCATCATTTGACTCCTCCACAGAACCTCCTGTCATGAGGATACAAACAGGCATGCCGCCACCACCACCACCGCAAGTCACAGGCATGCAGCCACCACCACCAGTCTTCAGGCAACCAAATGAACAGTATGCTCCCAGGCATGAGCAGGGTTGGATGGCCTCAGTTGAGGACCCGGGAGTGATGCCACCAACATTGCCAAATGACCCCTGGTAAGATTCCTGGCCAGAGGAATATTCTTCTTTTGTCTTTGAGGGGGAGCCAAGACAGCCACAAAGAGTCCATGTATTTACCCCCCCCCCCCCCCACCAACACAATCTCAAGGCAGTCATGGCTTTTACCCACAGACTATGTCACAAGAAGTGCCAACTGGACAGGCTGAGTGGTCACACACTGGTCATCAGTGGGACTATCAAACAACCCTTTGAGCTCCACCATCCTCATCACTTGGGAGAGCTCCACCATCTAAATATAGCTGAAAGTACTCAAGCACCAGCAGATGCAGCTGAACCTGTCCCACCAGAACCAGCAGATGCAGCTGAACCTGTGCCACCAGAACCAGCAGATGCAGCTGAACCTGCACCTCAAGCAACTAGAAGCCTTGCTGCTCAAGAGCATGTGGATGCATTGTATTCTCCCCTGGGTGAGGAATACATTGCACTCCAGAGGAGGCTCATAACAAGCTCCGAGAGCAGACAAAGAGGCCAAGAGAGGTTCCACAGGAGCCAAGAGAGGTTCTTCAGGAGCCAAGAGAGGTTCTTCAGGAGCCAAGAGAGGTTACACAAATGTAGCATAGAGCTGCAGAGGGACATGGCAGCATCATTAAGTTGAAGTGTTCAAAACCAGTCACAGATGATGCAAATTCTGTCTGATATGCAGATGCCGATGGACAATAGATGGCGAGAACAAAATCAACTCTTGGGTGTGTTGGTTGAGCACTTTACACACCAGCAGGACACTGCTTCCAGCCTATCATCTGTGGCCAGCACACCAGCAGAAACATCAGAATCTTCTCAAACCAGGAGAACAAGGAAATCCACTACAGTCACCTCAGCTCCCTCATCCAAGAAGCCTAAAAAGAAATAAATATTCTTATAGTTCACCATAAATCTTGTCCTCTGTTATTTACCATATAATTGTCATCCACATCAATGTGAGGTGTGTTTTAGTACAGTAATATTGTTAAAACATATAATAAGACCTGTGTGGAAATGGCCAAAAAAAAGGTAATATTATCATGTTTATGACATATTCATGTTCTATAAACCACATCACATAGTTGTGTATGAAGGGTACATATAGTAATATTCACTTCTAAGATGTAAATCAAGGTTTCTCACATCCAATATAAATTGACACATGAGTATATATATATAAATAATAATGTATTTACAGAAGGTGTGAACATAAGGTATAAACATCCATTTTCATTCTTCTTAATGATAGTCAATAAATCATAGTGACCTAAACATGAATTAAACATATGAGATATTTTCAGTAATTAGGGTGGTTAAGGGAAGGGGGGTGGGATGTAGTAGTGTCACTTACATGCAGTGGAAATACGCAGTATGTAATTCTATGACCAGCTGCAGCAACAACAGCAGCAGGGGCAGCACCAGGAACAGGTACAGCAGCGTGAGGAGCAGGGACAGCAGCAGCAGGAGCAGAGACGGCTACAGCACCATGACCAGGGACCTCAGCAGCAACTAGAGCATCAGCGTGTATATCATGAACAACAGGGTCTTGTAGGGCTTCCAGCACCCCTTGTGCCCCACGATGCTGTCTCTCTATGTAAAGCAGGGGAAACATGGTGGCTAATGAGGGTGTGCATTGGCAGGTGTTTTAAGGCTTCCGGGTGAGATGTTGTGCTGTTTGTGATTGGTTTGACACACTTGCAGGGGCAGGAATAATAAATGCTTAGAAGAGGTTTAACTGTTTGAGATTTGCGGCTGATATGTATGTGATTACGCATGCGTTTGTTAGGCCTTCAGGGAGTTACGTTGCTCTTTTAGTCAGTGCAAGGGTTGCTGCGCCTGCAATATGTGGTGAGATGAGAATGGAGTAGATTTTATGAATTCTGCGCGCGTAAGTCCTTACGCTGTAAATTGGATACCAAATTGCACGTCTGTTCTATGTTAGTCTATGGGTAAAAAAAATACGTCCGAAGGGTGAAATATACGCGCGTAACTTGTATGCTACGCCGTATATGTAATACCAAAATCGCGTAAAATCTGGCGGTGGCGAATTTTGCGGGTGACGCTGCATATGTAATGGAGGCCCTTATAGTAAACATTTTGTAAGAATTTTCCCCCACAATCACAATTAATTTCCATTTATACAGGACAGCTGTGAGACCTCACATTATTTTTCTCCCTGCACAAAAGTGCCTGGCATACGCTGACTACAATAACCTTAGGTTCTGTGGCTTTCTGTATTTATGTCAACATGCAGTGCTAGAGCTACTACTGACACTGCGTCTGCACCCAGGATTATGTGGATACAATTTCTGCTCTAGCGTAAAGGGAAAAGAGACATATAACAGGGATACGAATGAGACTTGAGCTGCTACTACATTGCCACAGCTCCGCCCACAGATACATTTGTCACGAAACTTGTCCACTAAGTCCATGCCTTTGCCTATATCATTATAGCTATGTCCTCTTTAATCCACCCATACCATTTACAGCTGCTATTCAAACACCAGGCAACATAAAACCAAATCGTTTTCTGTAATGATTCAGATAGCTCATTCCATTTTAAACAACTGTATAACTTATTTCTATTAGCAAATTGTCATTGCTCTCTTGGGATCTTTTAGCAAGCTCAGGAGCGTGCACATGTCTGGGGCACTATATGGCAGCAGTTTTGCAAGAACTTGATCCATTTACAAGAGCACTAGATGGCAGCACTATTTCCTGCCATGTAGTTCTCCAGATGCCTCCCTGGGTATCTCTACAACAAATACCATGAGAACAAGCAGATTAAATAACAGAAGTATATTTTACATTTGTTTGCCCTGTCTTAATTACAAAAGAAAATGTTTGTGTTGCTTATCTCTTTATCTCCTGTAAACATTCTATACCTGTTGTCTATTTCTTTGTTTCTCTTGCTTTTTTTATAATATAAAACTGCTAATTACATAGTTGCCAACAGTCCCTGATTTCCAGGGACAGTCACTGGATTTTTTTTGTCCCTGGAAATGCTACCTCTTGTGCTCAACAAATAGGGGCATATTTATCAAGGTCTGGCGGACCTGATCCGACACTGCGGATTAGGTCCGCCAGACCTCGCTGAATACGGCGAGTAATACGCTCGCCGTATTCAGCATTGCACCAGCAGCTCACAAGAGCTGCTGGTGCAACGCCGCCCCCTGCAGACTCACGGCCAATGGGCCGCCAGCAGGGGGGTGTCAATCACGATGTGTGTCCGCTGCTTCATAACTGCTGTTTCTGGCGAGCCCCATAGTGTGTGTATATATATATATATATATATATATATATATATATATATATATATATAGAGAGAGAGAGAGAGAGAGAGATAGATAGATAGATAGATAGATAGATAGATAGATAGATAGATAGATAGATTTCATGATTTTACACAAGTGTTTGATATACTTAATGCTTACTTACGGGTTGGTGTTTTATTTTTTTTTTTATTCTTTTGCTTTTTTATAATAAAAAACTGCTTATTACATAGTTGCCAACAGATAAATGATAGATATCTAGATAGATAGATAGATAGATAGATAGATAGATAGATAGATACTTGTCTGCACAGAGACTTTGCCTTTCATCTAGTCTGCAGTTATCTGCACAGCTAATTAATCTGTTCAATAAACTCTTTACATTTATTCCTAAATACCTTGTACTAGTTTCATTATGCCTAAAAGGAAAGACTCCCGCAGACACCACACAATTTTAGCCAGAGACCTTACACCTGTGCACAACAGCTCCAATCACCTGAACCTGATCCTACAAGGAGTATGACAGGGGTTGACAATCCATTCTTCACTTGCAACACGGCTCTCTCCTGCAGAGAAGCATTCCTCCTCTGAGTCTCCAAACAGAGAGGGGGATCCAGCTGCAGCAAGAGACTGGCCAAGATAAGATATCTAATGTAAATAATTACATAAAAAAATTATATTTAAAAAAAAAAAGTGTAATCAAGCTAAATGTGTTATTATTTACATTACATATATTGGTGTATATGAACTAAATCTCTAACTTTATATAATATTTATAAAAAGGTAAGAAAATAAAGGGATACAGTTTTTATAACGTAAATATTTAAAGCTAGTTTAATGCTATGACCAATAGATGGCGCTGCGGTTACTGAGGTAATGCTATGAGCAATAGATGGCACTGCGGTTACTGAGATAACACTATGACCAATAGATGGCACTGCGGTTACTGAGGTAATGCTATGACCAATAGATGGCACTGCGGTTACTGAGGTAATGCTATGAGCAATAGATGGCGTTGCGGTTACTGAGGTAATGCTATGACCAATAGATGGCACTGCGGTTACTGAGATAACACTATGACCAATAGATGGCACTGCGGTTACTGAGGTAATGCTATGACCAATAGATGGCACTGCGGATACTGAGGTAATGCTATGAGCAATAGATGGCGTTGCGGTTACTGAGGTAATGCTATGACCAATAGATGGCACTGCGGTTACTGAGATAACACTATGACCAATAGATGGCACTGCGGTTACTGAGGTAATCCTATGACCAATAGATGGCGTTGCGGTTACTGAGGTAATGCTATGACCAATAGATGGCGTTGCGGTTACTGAGGTAATGCTATGAGCAATAGATGGCACTGCGGTTACTGAGATAACACTATGACCAATAGATGGCACTGCGGTTACTGAGGTAATGCTATGACCAATAGATGGCACTGCGGTTACTGAGGTAATGCTATGAGCAATAGATGGCGTTGCTGTTACTGAGGTAATGCTATGACCAATAGATGGCACTGCGGTTACTGAGATAACACTATGACCAATAGATGGCACTGCGGTTACTGAGGTAATGCTATGACCAATAGATTGCACTGCGGTTACTGAGGTAATGCTATGAGCAATAGATGGCGTTGCGGTTACTGAGGTAATGCTATGACCAATAGATGGCACTGCGGTTACTGAGATACCACTATGACCAATAGATGGCACTGCGGTTACTGAGGTAATGCTATGACCAATAGATGGCGTTGCGGTTACTGAGGTAATGCTATGACCAATAGATGGCACTGCGGTTACTGAGGTAATGCTATGAGCAATAGATGGCACTGCGGTTACTGAGGTAATGCTATGAGCAATAGATGGCACTGCGGTTACTGAGATAACACTATGACCAATAGATATGACCAATAGATGGCACTGCGGTTACTGAGATAACACTATGACCAATAGATGGCACTGCGGTTACTGAGGTAATCCTATGACCAATAGATGGCGTTGCGGTTACTGAGGTAATGCTATGACCAATAGATGGCGTTGCGGTTACTGAGGTAATGCTATGAGCAATAGATGGCACTGCGGTTACTGAGATAACACTATGACCAATAGATGGCACTGCGGTTACTGAGGTAATGCTATGACCAATAGATGGCACTGCGGTTACTGAGGTAATGCTATGAGCAATAGATGGCACTGCGGTTACTGAGGTAATGCTATGAGCAATAGATGGCGTTGCGGTTACTGAGGTAATGCTATGAGCAATAGATGGCGTTGCGGTTACTGAGGTAATGCTATGACCAATAGATGGCACTGCGGTTACTGAGGTAATGCTATGAGCAATAGATGGCGTTGCGGTTACTGAGGTAATGCTATGACCAATAGATGGCACTGCGGTTACTGAGATAACACTATGACCAATAGATGGCACTGCGGTTACTGAGGTAATGCTATGACCAATAGATGGCGTTGCGGTTACTGAGGTAATGCTATGACCAATAGATGGCACTGCGGTTACTGAGGTAATGCTATGAGCAATAGATGGCACTGCGGTTACTGAGGTAATGCTATGAGCAATAGATGGCACTGCGGTTACTGAGATAACACTATGACCAATAGATATGACCAATAGATGGCACTGCGGTTACTGAGGTAATGCTATGACCAATAGATGGCGCTGGCACATACACACACACACACACAAGCATACATATACACACATACTCATTTACAAACAAGCATAAACATATACATATACACACATGCACATACACACACATACAAGCATACATACAGACACACACAAGCATACATATACACACATACTCATATACAAACAAGCATAAACATATACATATACACACATGCACATACACACACATACAAGCATACATACACACACACAAGCATACATATACACACATACACACACAAGCATACATATACACACATACACACACATACAAGCATACATATACACACATATACACACATACACACACATACAAGCATACATATACACACATATACACACATACACACACACACACACACAAGCATACATATACACACATACAAGCATACATATACACACATATACACACATACACACACATACAAGCATACATATACACACATATACACACATACACACACACACACAAGCATACATATACACACATTTACACACATACACACACACACACAAGCATACATATACACACATATACACACATACACACACACACACACAAGCATACATATACACACATATGCACACATACACACACATACAAGCATACATATACACACATGCACATACACACACATACAAGCATACATATACACACATATACACACATACACACACATACAAGCATACATATACACACATACACACACATACAAGCATACATATACACACATATACACATATACACACATACACACACATACAAGCATACATATACACACATACAAGCATACATATACACACATACACACATACACACAAGCATACATACAGACACACACAAGCATACATATACACATATACACATATACACACATACACACACATACAAGCATACATATACACACATACAAGCATACATATACACACATATACACACATACACACACATACAAGCCTACATACAGACACACACAAGCATACATATACACACATACACACATACACACACATACAAGCATACATATACACACATATACACACATACACACACATACAAGCATACATATACACACATACACACACATACAAGCATACATACAGACACACACAAGCATACATATACACACATACACACACATACAAGCATACATACAGACACACACAAGCATACATATACACGCATATGCACACATACACACACATACAAGCATACATATACACACATATACACACATACACACACATACAAGCATACATATACACACATACACACACACACAAGCATACATATGCACACATACACACACATACAAGCATACATACAGACACACACAAGCATACATATACACGCATATGCACACATACACACACATACAAGCATACATATACACACATATACACACATACACACACATACAAGCATACATATACACACATACACACACATACAAGCATACATACAGACACACACAAGCATACATATACAAGCATACATACAGACACACACAAGCATACATATACACACATATGCACACATACACACACATACAAGCATACATATACACACATAGGAGCATGACAGGGGTTGACAATCCATTCTTCACTTGCAACACGGCTCTCTCCTGCAGAGAAGCATTCCTCCTCTGAGTATCCAAACAGAGAGGGGGATCCAGCTGCAGCAAGAGACTGTAATGATGTGTATGCTTTATGTTATAGTTTAAGTTCAATAGTTATGCTTAGTTCACTCTGTGCACTACAAACAGTTAATATTTAAGTCATGTGATTGGAGGGGGCGGGCAGTTATTGTTAAGATGGATGCTGCTGAATAAAGTCTGTATTCTTGTTCTCGCTCCTTGCTGTTTGCTAATACATTATTGTGAGGATTTATTATATGATTAATGTGAACCCAGTTGTATCTACTCCACTCAGTCTCACACCAAACCTAGGTACCTTGATAAACTAGGAACCTTATTCTGCTCATTGACTGAGGGTGACCTGTTTAGGTCAAAAGTAAATTACAACTAACTTTAGTTGCTGGAGATATGCACAACAATGTGAATGTGCTAATACTCTCCTAATTAATATAATAGCTATTGCTAAACAATAAATAATCTCTTTGGAGATTGAATATATTATAACTTTATGTAATTGAAGCTCTGTTAGTATCTCTTTAAATAGAATGTAGCTTATCACTCAGATACAATGCTTGAATGTTCAGGTTAGTATAGTTCATATGCAAACTTATTTATAAATACAGCAGGATTGTTATGGCATTATATTGTATGCAGAAATAACCAGGTTATATGCAGAAGATGTTAAGCATGCAAACTTTCCATTAGTAACGTATATGTATCAGATTGAATTGTTAGTCTATACAGTCTTTGGAACATATGATATTAGCGTAACTTCGGCTATAACTTTATGTTAAGTACGATACCCATCACTTCATGACCAGCGTATACTTGTGGAGTCTTTGCTAGCTAGCAATAAGTTGTCCTGAGAAGCAGTGTAGAATCCGGCAACAGAGAGGAGCTGCGACACTGACTCCCGGAGTGCTGATGACGTCAGACGCCGAACTACTGCAGACACGCTGTATGTCAGTTAGCGTTTCAGAATAAAGTATGCTGTCCTGTGATTGAAAAGAACTTTGCAGATATAAGGTTAGCAAACAACTTGATGAAAATAGAGAGAGCTTCTTGAAAGTTATGATCACTCCTCATGCGAATCAAATTACCAAGCATAGTTGAATTAGAGAGGAGGGCTTATAAAGGCATAACGGTCATGTGATATTATGTTTAAAGGGACAGTCAAACGTGGAAAACATGAAGTATAGAGATTGAGAATTACTGTGATATGACAGGACACCCCCCCTAACGATCTGCTCCGCAGATCAGGGTTTGGGACGGTCTGGATGTCTGCGATGAAACAGAGATACCAATCTAGGGGCTGATAAGTTAGTGGATGGTTCCCAAGAATCCTCTTCTGATGTATAATTTTTCCACCGGACTAAATACTGTAGAGAATTCTTATAGAATCTAGAATCCAGAATGGAATCAACTTCATATGATACTTCATCCTCAATGAGTGTCGGAACTTGAGTTGTCAAGACTTGATCTCTGACTGGAACATAAGGTTTCAAAAGGGATACATGAAATGTTGGATGTATCTTAAAAGAATTTGGTAGTTGTAAAGTGACAGCATTAGCATTAACAATCCTAATAATTTTGTAAGGACCAATAAACAGAGAACCAAGCTTTTTACTGGGAATGTGAAGCTTCAAGTGTTTAGAAGACAACCAGACTAGATCTCCCACCTTATAATCAGGAGGTTTCGTTCTCCTTAAGTCATAATAACGTTTTTGCTTTTCTTGAGATTGTAGTAAAATCTGTTTTAGTTGAATGAATCCTTCAGCAATCGTATTCACAGTGTCATTTACCAAAGGACAAGAACTTTCTGATCTTTGAAGAAGATGATAAGAGGGATGAAACCCATAGTTAATGAAAAATGGAGTTGTATTGGTAGATGAATTAATGGTGTTATTATAGGAGAATTCAGCAGTAGGTAGAAGAGAAGACCAGTTGTCTTGCTGAAATGTACAGTAGCATCTTAGATATTGCTCTAAACTCTGATTAGTCCTTTCGGTCTGACCGTTTGTTTGAGGATGGTAAGCTGAACTCAAACGGCGATCAATATGCAAACTAGAACAGAGTTGTGTCCAAAATCGAGAGGTAAATTGTGTACCCCTGTCAGTCGTAATAGACTTAGGTAACCCATGCAATCTGACAATATGTTTGATGAACAATTCTGCTGTTTCTGAAGCTGTTGGCAAAGTGTGAATAGGTATAAAATGTGCCATTTTTTAAAAGAGATCCACAACAACCAGGATGACTGTGTTGTTAGAAGAGGGAGGTAGATCGACAATGAAGTCTAGGGCAATATCTTGCCAAGGTCTGTCAGCGATTGGAAGAGATAAAAGTAAACCATAAGGGTGAATTCTTTGAGATTTACATTTGGTACATACAGCACACCCTTGTATGTATTGTTTTACAGACTGAATCATATGTGGCCACCAGAAATCCCTTTGAATTAAATGAAGAGTTTTCTTGAAACCAGGATGTCCTGAAAGTGGAATATCATGTGCCATAGCTAAAATGTCATTCCTAAGAGATTCTGGAACATACAGTGCATGACCATGGTAGAAAAATCCATCATTACCTTTATGAATCCTAGAATCATTAATCAATGGATCATTCTGTTGTTGTTCTTTGAGAATAGATGTTTTCCCCACTAAGAGGCCAATTAATTTTTCTGGTGGTATTATTGAGTTTAGTTCAGAACTCTCAGTTAATGGAGTTGAATATCTAGATAGAGCATCTGCCTTTGTATTTCTTACTCCTGGACGATAAGTGATTAGAAAATCAAATCTAGTAAAGAATAAACTCCATCTGACTTGTCTGGAAGAAAGACTTTTACTAGTTTTTAGATATTGTAGATTACGATGATCTGTAAATATGATGATTGGAAATCTTGCCCCTTCTAGTAGATGTCTCCAAAATTCGAATGCAGCCTTGATGGCTAGAAGTTCTTTTTCCCCAATTGGGTAATTAATTTCGGCCAAATTCATAACCCGAGAATAATATGCGACAGGATGAAGCATGTTGGTAGAAGAATCTCTTTGAGACAGAATGGCTCCTATTGCAAATTCGGATGCATCTACTTCTAATGTATATTGTTTCGATGGATCTGGGAATTGTAGGATTGGAGCGGTAATGAAACTATGTTTGAGAGCATTAAAAGAATCATCTGCCTGTTGGTTCCAGTGGTATTTGTGGTTCTTTCGGGTGAGTAGTGTGAGAGGTTTTGCGATAGTAGAGAAACCTTTAATAAATTTTCTATAAAAATTTGAGAATCCTAAGAACCTCTGGAGCTCTTTCTTATTTTTTGGAATAGGCCAGTTAGTGATAGCTTGTACTTTGTTGTCCTCCATGGATATTCCTTTTGGTGAAATATGATACCCCAGGAAAGAAATAGTATCAGAATTGAATATACATTTTTCTGCCTTAACATATAAGTTGTTCTGTCTTAATCTTGAAAGAACTGTTCTGACATGTTGTATGTGATCCTCTTTGGAATTTGAATAAATGAGAATATCGTCCAAATAAATGACAATGTATGTGTCAAGTAAATCTTTGAAAACATCATTAATGAAAAACTGAAAAGTTGCAGGTGCATTGCACAAACCAAAAGGCATGACACAATACTCGTAGAGACCATACCTAGTACGAAAGGCAGTTAACCATTCATCACCTTTGCGAATTCTAATTAAATGATATGCACCTCTTAAATCCAGTTTGGTGAAAATGGTAGCACCCTGTAACCTCTCTAAGGCCTAGATTTGGAGTTCGGCGGTAAAAGGGCTGTTAACGCTCCGCGGGCTTTTTTTCTGGCCGCACCATAAAATTAACTCTGGTATCGAGAGTTCAAACAAATGCTGCGTTAGGCTCCAAAAAAGGAGCGTAGAGCATTTTTACCGCAAATGCAACTCTCGATACCAGAGTTGCTTACGGACGCGGCCGGCCTCAAAAACGTGCTCGTGCACAATTCCCCCATAGGAAACAATGGGGCTGTTTGAGCTGAAAAAAAACCTAACACCTGCAAAAAAGCAGCGTTCAGCTCCTAACGCAGCCCCATTGTTTCCTATGGGGAAACACTTCCTACGTCTGCACCTAACACCCTAACATGTACCCCGAGTCTAAAAACCCCTAACCTTACACTTATTAACCCCTAATCTGCCGCCCCCGCTATCGCTGACCCCTGCATTTTATTATTAACCCTTAATCTGCCGCTCCGTACACCGCCGCAACCTACGTTATCCCTATGTACCCCTAATCTGCTACCCCTAACACCGCCGACCCCTATATTATATTTATTAACCCCTAACCTGCCCCCCACAACGTCGCCGACACCTGCCTACACTTATTAACCCCTAATCGGGCCGAGCGGACCTGAGCGCTACTATAATAAAGTTATTAACCCCTAATCCGCCTCACTAACCCTATCATAAATAGTATTAACCCCTAATCTGCCCTCCCTAACATCGCCGACACCTAACTTCAATTATTAACCCCTAATCTTCCGATCGGAGCTCACCGCTATTCTAATAAATGGATTAACCCCTAAAGCTAAGTCTAACCCTAACACTAACACCCCCCTAAGTTAAATATAATATTTATCTAACGAAATAAATTAACTCTTATTAAATAACTTATTCCTATTTAAAGCTAAATACTTACCTGTAAAATAAATCCTAATATAGCTACAATATAAATTATAATTATATTATAGCTATTTTAGGATTAATATTTATTTTACAGGCAACTTGGTATTTATTTTAACCAGGTACAATAGCTATTAAATAGTTAAGAACTATTTAATAGCTACCTAGTTAAAATAATAACAAATTTACCTGTAAAATAAATCCTAACCTAAGTTATAATTAAACCTAACACTACCCTATCAATAAAATAATTAAATAAACTACCTACAATTACCTACAATTAACCTAACACTACACTATCAATAAATTAAACACAATTCCTACAAATAAATACAATTAAATAAACTAGCTAAAGTACAAAAAATAAAAAAGAACTAAGTTACAGAAAATAAAAAAATATTTACAAACATAAGAAAAATATTACAACAATTTTAAACTAATTACACCTACTCTAAGCCCCCTAATAAAATAACAAAGACCCCCAAAATAAAAAATTCCCTACCCTATTCTAAATTAAAAAAGTTACAAGCTCTTTTACCTTACCAGCCCTGAACAGGGCCCTTTGCGGGGCATGCCCCAAGAAGTTCAGCTCTTTTGCCTGTAAAAAAAAACATTACAATACCCCCCCCCAACATTACAACCCACCACCCACATACCCCTAATCTAACCCAAACCCCCCTTAAATAAACCTAACACTAAGCCCCTGAAGATCTTCCTACCTTGTCTTCACCATCCAGGTATCACCGATCCGTCCTGGCTCCAAGATCTTCATCCAACCCAAGCGGGGGTTGGCGATCCATAATCCGGTCCAGAAGAGGCTCCAAAGTCTTCCTCCTATCCGGCAAGAAGAGGACATCCGGACCGGCAAACATCTTCTCCAAGCGGCATCTTCGATCTTCTTCCATCCGGAGCGAAGCGGCAGGATCCTGAAGACCTCCAGCGCGGAACATCCATCCGGACCGACGACTGAACGACGAATGACTGTTCCTTTAAGGGACGTCATCCAAGATGGCGTCCCTCGAATTCCGATTGGCTGATAGGATTCTATCAGCCAATCGGAATTAAGGTAGGAATTTTCTGATTGGCTGATGGAATCAGCCAATCAGAATCAAGTTCAATCCGATTGGCTGATCCAATCAGCCAATCAGATTGAGCTCGCATTCTATTGGCTGTTCCGATCAGCCAATAGAATGCGAGCTCAATCTGATTGGCTGATTGGATCGGCCAATCGGATTGAACTAGATTCTGATTGGCTGATTCCATCAGCCAATCAGAAAATTCCTACCTTAATTCCGATTGGCTGATAGAATCCTATCAGCCAATCGGAATTCGAGGGACGCCATCTTGGATGACGTCCCTTAAAGGAACAGTCATTCGTCGTTCAGTCGTCGGTCCGGATGGATGTTCCGCGCTGGAGGTCTTCAGGATCCTGCCGCTTCGCTCCGGATGGAAGAAGATCGAAGATGCCGCTTGGAGAAGATGTTTGCCGGTCCGGATGTCCTCTTCTTGCCGGATAGGAGGAAGACTTTGGAGCCTCTTCTGGACCGGATTATGGATCGCCAACCCCCGCTTGGGTTGGATGAAGATCTTGGAGCCAGGACGGATCGGTGATACCTGGATGGTGAAGACAAGGTAGGAAGATCTTCAGGGGCTTAGTGTTAGGTTTATTTAAGGGGGGTTTGGGTTAGATTAGGGGTATGTGGGTGGTGGGTTGTAATGTTGGGGGGGGGTATTGTATGTTTTTTTTTACAGGCAAAAGAGCTGAACTTCTTGGGGCATGCCCCGCAAAGGGCCCTGTTCAGGGCTGGTAAGGTAAAAGAGCTTGTAACTTTTTTAATTTAGAATAGGGTAGGGAATTTTTTATTTTGGGGGGCTTTGTTATTTATTAGGGGGCTTAGAGTAGGTGTAATTAGTTTAAAATTGTTGTAATATTTTTCTTATGTTTGTAAATATTTTTTTATTTTCTGTAACTTAGTTCTTTTTTATTTTTTGTACTTTAGCTAGTTTATTTAATTGTATTTATTTGTAGGAATTGTGTTTAATTAATTTATTGATAGTGTAGTGTTAGGTTAATTGTAGGTAATTGTAGGTAGTTTATTTAATTATTTTATTGATAGGGTAGTGTTATGTTTAATTATATCTTAGGTTAGGATTTATTTTACAGGTAAATTTGTTATTATTTTAACTAGGTAACTATTAAATAGTTCTTAACTATTTAATAGCTATTTTACCTGGTTAAAATAATAACAAAGTTGCCTGTAAAATAAATATTAATCCTAAAATAGCTATAATATAATTATAATTTATATTGTAGCTATATTAGGGTTTATTTTACAGGTAAGTATTAAGCTTTAAATAGGAATCATTTATTTAATAAGAGTTAATTTATTTCGTTAGATAAAAATTATATTTAACTTAGGGGGGTGTTAGTGTTAGGGTTAGACTTAGCTTTAGGGGTTAATACATTTATTAGAATAGCGGTGAGCTCCAGTCCGCAGATTAGGGGTTAATAATTGAAGTTAGGTGTCGGCGATGTTAGGGAGGGCAGATTAGGGGTTAAAACTATTTATGATAGGGTTAGTGAGGCGGGTTAGGGGTTAATAACTTTATTATAGTAGCGCTCAGGGTCCGCTCGGCAGATTAGGGGTTAATAAGTGTAGGCAGGTGTCGGCGACGTTGAGGGGGGCAGATTAGGGGTTAATAAATATAATATAGGGGTCGGCGATGTTAGGGCAGCAGATTAGGGGTACATAGGGATAACGTAGGTGGCGGCGATTTGCGGTCGGAAGATTAGGGGTTAATTATTTTAAGTAGCTGGCGGCGACGTTGTGGGGGGCAAGTTAGGGGTTAATAAATGTAATACAGGGGTCGGCGGGGTTAGGGGCAGCAGATTAGGGGTACATAAGTATAACGTAGGTGGCGGTCGGCAGATTAGGGGTTAAAAATTTTAATCGAGTGGCGGCGGTGTGGGGGGACCTCGGTTTAGGGGTACATAGGTAGTTTATGGGTGTTAGTGTACTTTAGGGTACAGTAGTTAAGAGCTTTATGAACCGGCGTTAGCCAGAAAGCTCTTAACTCCTGCTATTTTCAGGCGGCTGGAATTTTGTCGTTAGAGCTCTAACGCTCACTTCAGAAACGACTCTAAATACCAGCGTTAGAAAGATCCCATTGAAAAGATAGGCTACGCAAATGACGTAGGGGGATCTGTGGTATGGAAAAGTCGCGGCTGAAAAGTGAGCGTTAGACCCTTTAATCACTGACTCCAAATACCAGCGGGCGCCCAAAACCAGCGTTAGGAGCCTCTAACGCTGGTTTTGACGGCTACCGCCGAACTCCAAATCTAGGCCTAAGAGTTCTGGAATAAGAGGTAAAGGATATCTATTTTTTATTGTACAGTTGTTCAGTTGTCTATAGTCAATTATAGGCCTGAGACTGTCATCTTTATTCTTCACGAAAAAGATCCCGGCACCAGCTGAAGATGTAGAAGGCCGAATAAAACCTTATGTGAGGATTTATTATATGATTAATGTGAACCCAGTTGTATCTACTCCACTCAGTCTCACGCCAAACCTAGGTACCTTGATAAACTAGGAACCTTATTCTGCTCATTGACTGAGGGTGACCTGTTTAGGTCAAAAGTAAATTACAACTAACTTTAGTTGCTGGAGATATGCACAACAATGTGAATGTGCTAATACTCTCCTAATTAATATAATAGCTATTGCTAAACAATAAATAATCTCTTTGGAGATTGAATATATTATAACTTTATGTAATTGAAGCTCTGTTAGTATCTCTTTAAATAGAATGTAGCTTATCACTCAGATACAATGCTTGAATGTTCAGGTTAGTATAGTTCATATGCAAACTTATTTATAAATACAGCAGGATTGTTATGGCATTATATTGTATGCAGAAATAACCAGGTTATATGCAGAAGATGTTAAGCATGCAAACTTTCCATTAGTAACGTATATGTATCAGATTGAATTGTTAGTCTATACAGTCTTTGGAACATATGATATTAGCGTAACTTCGGCTATAACTTTATGTTAAGTACGATACCCATCACTTCATGACCAGCGTATACTTGTGGAGTCTTTGCTAGCTAGCAATAAGTTGTCCTGAGAAGCAGTGTAGAATCCGGCAACAGAGAGGAGCTGCGACACTGACTCCCGGAGTGCTGATGACGTCAGACGCCGAACTACTGCAGACACGCTGTATGTCAGTTAGCGTTTCAGAATAAAGTATGCTGTCCTGTGATTGAAAAGAACTTTGCAGATATAAGGTTAGCAAACAACTTGATGAAAATAGAGAGAGCTTCTTGAAAGTTATGATCACTCCTCATGCGAATCAAATTACCAAGCATAGTTGAATTAGAGAGGAGGGCTTATAAAGGCATAACGGTCATGTGATATTATGTTTAAAGGGACAGTCAAACGTGGAAAACATGAAGTATAGAGATTGAGAATTACTGTGATATGACAATTATAAAGATCATTACATGGTACCAGAAGTGGGGTGAAACGTGACATGGCAGCAAACAGCAACACAAAGAACATTCCTTCTCTGGATTTAGAGTCAGGGAACATTTCTGATAATTGGTCAAAGTGGAGGGAGCTGATTGAACTTGTGTTTGCAGGCCCAGATGCAGACAGGTGGACTGAGCAACAGAAGGCAGCACACTTTTTGATATGTGTGGGACAAAAGGGACGTGATGTATGCAGAGCCTGGCAGGCAAGCGGGGATATCACTGCAGATGACAAAAAAAACCCAGAGGTGTTGTTTGCAAAGTTTGAAGCATACTGCAATCCAAGGAAAAACACCACAGTGCAGAGGAAAATGTTTTATGAGAGGAATCAGTGTGGAGGTGAATCTGTGGATGAATGGGTGACACAGCTGCGCTTGCTTGCCAAAGACTGTGCTTTTTATGATGCAGGTGATATGATAAAAGACCGTATTCTGATGGGCAGTAAGTTTAAAGAAGTTCAGGAAAAGCTGCTGCAGGAAGAAGATTTAAATCTTGAGAAAGCCATCAGGATTGCTAGAGCATATGAAATGTCAAGAAAGGACATGCAGGTACTGGAAGGAACACAACACCAGATCAGTGCTATAGAAAATCAAAGCAGCAGATACTGGCAAGAAAGAGGACACAAGGGGATAAAAGGCAAGTGGGACACTGGGACAAGTAACACACAAGCAACCTGTGGCTACTGTGGAAACATGCACAACAAAAATGCTGCCTGTCCTGCAAGGTGGCAGATATGTAATAAATGCAAGAAAAGAGGACATTTTGCCAGGGTGTGTAAACTGTTTTCCCATATTGCAAGGACACAAACACAGGCTGTACACGCCATAGAGGACAATGATGACAATGCAGGGTCAGACTCAGATTGCACCCCAATATATCTTGCAGCAGTACAGAAATCACACAAGTCTGCAGATGAAGCAAATGTAACCCTACAGATAGGGGCTCACAAAACTCCAGTCACATTGAAAATAGATACAGGGGCACAAGTAAACTGTGTGCCAAGCCACACATACCTGGAACTCCTTAGAAATGAATTCCCCTTAGAGACTCAAGACCTACCAAAACTGTTGGGATATGGTGGTGAAAAGCTGAAAGTGATGGGTCGCTGCCATGCAAAATGTTTTTACAAGGGATCTGAAAAGGTCTTACAATTGTTTGTGATAGAAACAAAAGCCCCAGCAGTATTAGGTTTAAAAACAAGTAAAGATATTGGACTTGTAAAGATCATTATGCCTGTGGATGGTGGGTGCAGCGAACTGTCAAAGGACAACATTAAGCATGAGTACAGTGATCTATTCAAAGGCCTAGGGTGCCTCCCGGGGATTAGCCGCATACGTATAAAAGAGGGTGCACAGCCTGTCATTCATGCCCCAAGGAAAATACCTCTATCCCTTGAGGCTAAAGTCAAACAAGAACTAACTAGGATAGAGAAGTTGGGGGTAGTAAAAAAGGTCACAGAACCATCAAAATGGGTCAGTTCTATGGTTGTGGTAGAGAAGAAAAACACAGGCGCAATTCGTATTTGCATTGACCCACGTGATTTGAACAAAGTAATAATGAGAGAACACTACAAACTCCCCACCATAGATGATATAGCTCACAAGCTAGTAGGAGCAACAGTGTTTAGTGTACTAGATGCACAATCTGGTTACTGGCAATTGCGTCTTGATGAACCCAGCAGTCACCTGACCACTTTTAACTCAACCTTTGGACGATGGCGTTTCACAAGGGTACCTTTCGGCATTGCTTCTACTCAGGAGATATTTCAAAAGAAATCACATGAGTTGATTGCTGGTCTACATGGTGTTGAAGTAATAATTGATGATTTGCTGGTTTATGGAAAGGATCGTACAGAACATGACGAAAACCTTATTGCCTTACTCAAGCGATGTCGGGAGAAAAATCTTAAACTCAATCCAAACAAAATGCAAATTGGGGTAGAAGAGGTTACATATTTTGGACACCTTCTAACCAAAGAGGGTTTAAAGCCTGATCCAAAGAAGATAACAGCAGTTATTAGCATAAAGGCCCCATCCTCCAGGAAGGAACTAGAGACATCATTAGGCATTTTTAATTATCTATCCAAGTTTTCTCAGGGCCTCGCTCAGCTGACAGCCCCACTACGTGCATTGCTACAAAGGGATGCTATTTGGTCTTGGGACGCAAACATGGAAAAGACATTTGAGAAAGTAAAAAAACTGATCACTAAACATCCGGGGCCAATACTGAAATATTTTGATGTAAACTGCAACACTGTGCTTCAAGTGGGTGCATCCCAGTTTGGGTTAGGTGCTGTGCTAATGCAACAAGGACATCCTGTTGCATATGCTTCACGAGCTCTGACAACAACACAAGCCAATTATGCTCAAATTGAGAAGGAGATGTTGGCCATTGTAAATGGATGTGAGAAATTTCACCAGTATATCTATGGTCGCCCAGTGGTTGTGGAAACTGATCACAAACCATTGGAGTACATCATGCAAAAACCACTATCTGCTATACCTCCACGCCTGCAGAGGATGGTTATGAAACTACAACAGTATGATCTCACAGTGAAATATAAACCAGGAAAGGAAATTCCGATGGCAGATACGCTGTCTTGGGTGTTTCCAGAAGGACATGAAGCACGGGATGAACCTGAATTGGAAGAACAGGTACATACAGTACTAGTAAATATTCCAATAGCTGACAAGATACCAAACAAGATAAAGTACTAGAAAAACTAATTTGTGTCATGTGCAATGTCTGGCCAGGAAAACGAAAGAAGCTTTCTCCTGAGTTGCAGGGATTCTGGCCTGTGAGAAATGAACTATCCTTTCATACGGATATCATATTCATGGGTGACCGTATTGTTATTCCTAAATCACAGCAGGCAGAAATATTGGAGCAAATTCACCAGGGACATTTGGGCATTACTCTTTGTAAGCGCAGAGCACGGGATGTGGTTTACTGGCCTAATTTGGACCTTGATATTGAGACACTTGTGAAGACATGTGTAACCTGCCAGACATTTCAAAAAAACAATGCAAAAGAACCTCTCACACCATGGAACACTCCTTCACGGGCATGGCAGAGACTGGCCACAGATATTTTTAATTTTGAGGACAACCACTACCTGATAGTAGTAGATTACTACAGCAAATTCTTTGAGTTAGTACAGCTGAGAAATCTAAAAGCATCAGCAATCATATGGGCTTTCAAAACAATACTCTCGAGACATGGAGTGTGTGAAGAACTTGTGTCTGATAATGGCCCGCAATTCTCAAGTGCTGAATTCCAGTGCTTTCTGCGTGAATGGGGAGTCAGGCACAAACCAGTAAGTCCGTATCACTCACAGGCCAATGGTTTAGCTGAGAAGTATGTTGGCATAGCCAAATCCATTATCCGAAAAGCACAATCATCAGGGCAGGATGTGTAAACTATCGTGCAACACCCATGGAGGGTTTATGTTCACCTGCACAGCTGCTCATGGGTAGAGCACTGAGGACCACAGTGCCTATTGCACCACAGAAATTGCAGCCTCAGACTATCCCACAGGATCAGGTAACAGGTCAGAGGAACATAAACATGAAAAAGCAAAAGCTGTATTTTGACAAATCTACCAAGTTACTTGGTCCACTCAGGGCTGGGCAAGCTGTGAGACACAGAGTCACTGGGGATACATGGGAACCTGCTCGAATTGTCAGTGAAGCTAATTCACCAAGGTCATATATAATAAAAACCAAGTGTGGCGTCATCTTCGACCAGACACTGTAGCTGATACTCTACTCGGGGAACCAAGCAGCAATGACAATAAAGAGCAAAGCAATGAATGCACAGAATTCCCTAACATGGATGTAAAGTCTACTGAGGACTTTGAAGACACCATAAGTGTATCAGCTTGCGATAATGCTGGGAATGACTCTCAACCTGACACTGATTGTACTGCTAGTGAGCCAGCAGTTACGTTCTCTCGTTATGGTCGAGCTATCAAACCAAAAATATGGGAAGACTTTGTCTCATATTAAGTGTTTCATATTTGAAGGGGAAGATGTAATGATGTGTATGCTTTATGTTATAGTTTAAGTTCAATAGTTATGCTTAGTTCACTCTGTGCACTACAAACAGTTAACATTTAAGTCATGTGATTGGAGGGGGCGGGCAGTTATTGTTAAGATGGATGCTGCTGAATAAAGTCTGTATTCTTGTTCTCTCTCCTTGCTGTTTGCTAATACATTATAAAGATCATTACAGAGACTGGCCAAGATAAGATATCTAATGTAAATAATTAAATTAAAAAATTATATTTAAAAAAAAAAAGTGTAATCAAGCTAAATGTGTTATTATTTACATTACATATATTGGTGTATATGAACTAAATCTCTAACTTTATATAATACACTGTGTGCAGAATTATTAGGCAAATGAGTATTTTGACCACATCATCCTCTTTATGCATGTTGTCTTACTCCAAGCTGTATAGGCTCGAAAGCCTGCTACCAATTAAGCATATTAGGTGATGTGCATCTCTGTAATGAGAAGGGGTTTGGTCTAATGACATCAACACCCTATATCAGGTGTGCATAATTATTAGGCAACTTCCTTTCCTTTGGCAAAATGGGTCAAAAGAAGGACTTGACAGGCTCAGAAAAGTAAAAAATAGTGAGATATCTTGCAGAGGGATGCAGCACTCTTAAAATTGCAAAGCTTCTGAAGCGTGATCATCGAACAATCAAGCGTTTAATTCAAAATAGTCAACAGGGTCGCAAGAAGCGTGTGGAAAAACTAAGGCGCAAAATAACTGCCCATGAACTGAGAAAAGTCAAGCGTGCAGCTGCCAAGATGCCACTTGCCACCAGTTTGGCCATATTTCAGAGCTGCAACATCACTGGAGTGCCCAAATGTGCAATACTCGGAGACATGGCCAAGGTAAGAAAGGCTGAAAGACGACCACCACTGAACAAGACACACAAGCTGAAACGTCAAGACTGGGCCAAGAAATATCTCAAGACTGATTTTTCTAAGGTTTTATGGACTGATGAAATGAGAGTGAGTCTTGATGGGCCAGATGGATGGGCCCGTGGCTGGATTGGTAAAGGGCAGAGAGCTCCAGTCCGACTCAGACGCCAGCAAGGTGGAGATGGAGTACTGGTTTGGGCTGGTATCATCAAAGATGAGCTTGTGGGGCCTTTTCGGGTTGAGGATGGAGTCAAGCTCAACTCCCAGTCCTACTGCCAGTTTCTGGAAGACACCTTCTTCAAGCAGTGGTACAGGAAGAAGTCTGCATCCTTCAAGAAAAACATGATTTTCATGCAGGACAATGCTCCATCACACGCGTCCAAGTACTCCACAGCGTGGCTGGCAAGAAAGGGTATAAAAGAAGAAAATCTAATGACATAGCCTCCTTGTTCACCTGATCTGAACCCCATTGAGAACCTGTGGTCCATCATCAAATGTGAGATTTACAAGGAGGGAAAACAGTACACCTCTCTGAACAGTGTCTGGGAGGCTGTGGTTGCTGCTGCACACAATGTTGATGGTGAACAGATCAAAACACTGACAGAATCCATGGATGGCAGGCTTATGAGTGTCCTTGCAAAGAAAGGTGGCTATATTGGTCACTGATTTGTTTTTGTTTTGTTTTTGAATGTCAGAAATGTATATTTGTGAATGTTGAGATGTTATATTGGTTTCACTGGTAAAAATAAATAATTGAAATGGGTATATATTTGTTTTTTGTTAAGTTGCCTAATAATTATGCACAGTAATAGTCACCTGCACACACAGATATCCCCCTAAAATAGCTATAACTAAAAACAAACTAAAAACTACTTCCAAAACTATTCAGCTTTGATATTAATGAGTTTTTTGGGTTCATTGAGAACATGGTTGTTGTTCAAAAATAAAATTAATCCTCAAAAATACAACTTGCCTAATAATTCTGCACTCCCTGTATTTACAGGGAGTGCAGAATTATTAGGCAAATGAGTATTTTGACCACATCATCCTCTTTATGCATGTTGTCTTACTCCAAGCTGTATAGGCTCGAAAGCCTACTACCAATTAAGCATATTAGGTGATGTGCATCTCTGTAATGAGAAGGGGTGTGGTCTAATGACATCAACACCCTATATCAGGTGTGCATAATTATTAGGCAACTTCCTTTCCTTTGGCAAAATGGGTCAAAAGAAGGACTTGACAGGCTCAGAAAAGTCAAAAATAGTGAGATATCTTGCAGAGGGATGCAGCACTCTTAAAATTGCAAAGCTTCTGAAGCGTGATCATCGAACAATCAAGCGTTTCATTCAAAATAGTCAACAGGGTCGCAAGAAGCGTGTGGAAAAACCAAGGCGCAAAATAACTGCCCATGAACTGAGAAAAGTCAAGCGTGCAGCTGCCAAGATGCCACTTGCCACCAGTTTGGCCATATTTCAGAGCTGCAACATCACTGGAGTGCCCAAAAGCACAAGGTGTGCAATACTCAGAGACATGGCCAAGGTAAGAAAGGCTGAAAGACGACCACCACTGAACAAGACACACAAGCTGAAACGTCAAGACTGGGCCAAGAAATATCTCAAGACTGATTTTTCTAAGGTTTTATGGACTGATGAAATGAGAGTGAGTCTTGATGGGCCAGATGGATGGGCCCGTGGCTGGATTGGTAAAGGGCAGAGAGCTCCAGTCCGACTCAGACGCCAGCAAGGTGGAGGTGGAGCACTGGTTTGGGCTGGTATCATCAAAGATGAGCTTGTGGGGCCTTTTCGGGTTGAGGATGGAGTCAAGCTCAACTGCCAGTCCTACTGCCAGTTTCTGGAAGACACCTTCTTCAAGCAGTGGTACAGGAAGAAGTCTGCATCCTTCAAGAAAAACATGATTTTCATGCAGGACAATGCTCCATCACACGCGTCCAAGTACTCCACAGCGTGGCTGGCAAGAAAGGGTATAAAAGAAGAAAATCTAATGACATGGCCTCCTTGTTCACCTGATCTGAACCCCATTGAGAACCTGTGGTCCATCATCAAATGTGAGATTTACAAGGAGGGAAAACAGTACACCTCTCTGAACAGTGTCTGGGAGGCTGTGGTTGCTGCTGCACGCAATGTTGATGGTGAACAGATCAAAACACTGACAGAATCCATGAATGGCAGGCTTTTGAGTGTCCTTGCAAAGAAAGGTGGCTATATTGGTCACTGATTTGTTTTTGTTTTGTTTTTGAATGTCAGAAATGTATATTTGTGAATGTTGAGATGTTATATTGGTTTCACTGGTAAAAATAAATAATTGAAATGGGTATATATTTGTTTTTTGTTAAGTTGCCTAATAATTATGCACAGTAATAGTCACCTGCACACACAGATATCCCCCTAAAATAGCTATAACTAAAAACAAACTAAAAACTACTTCCAAAACTATTCAGCTTTGATATTAATGAGTTTTTTGGGTTCATTGAGAACATGGTTGTTGTTCAATAATAAAATTAATCCTCAAAAATACAACTTGCCTAATAATTCTGCACTCCCTGTATAAAAAGGTAAAAAAATAAAGGGATAGAGTTTTTATAACGTAAATATTTAAAGCTAGTTTAATGCTATGACCAATAGATGGCGCTGCGGTTACTGAGGTAATGCTATGACCAATAGATGGCACTGCGGTTACTGAGATAACACTATGACCAATAGATGGCACTGCGGTTACTGAGGTAATGCTATGACCAATAGATGGCGTTGTGGTTACTGAGGTAATGCTATGAACAATAGATGGCACTGCAGTTACTGAGATAACACTATGACCAATAGATGGCACTGCGGTTACTGAGGTAATGCTATGAGCAATAGATGGCACTGCGGTTACTGAGATAAAACTATGACCAATAGATATGACCAATAGATGGCACTGCAGTTACTGAGGTAATGCTATGACCAATAGATGGCGCTGGCACATACACACACACACACACACAAGCAAACATATACACACATACTCATATACAAACAAGCATAAACATATACATATACACACATGCACATACACACACATACAAGCATACATACAGACACACACAAGCATACATATACACACATATACACACATACACACACATACAAGCATACATATACACACATATACACACATACACACACACAAGCATACATATACACACATATACACACATACACACACACACAAGCATACATATACACACATATACACACATACACACACACACAAGCATACATATACACACATACTCATATACAAACAAGCATAAACATATACATATACACACATGCACATACACACACATACAAGCATACATACACACACACAAGCATACATATACACACATACACACACATACAAGCATACATATACACACATACAAGCATACATATACACACATACACACACATACAAGCATACATATACACACATGCACATACACACATACAAGCATACATATTCACACATACCAGCATACATACATACACATACACACACAAGCATTCATATACACACATACACACACACACAAGCATACATATACACATACACACACACACAAGCATTCA
Source organism: Bombina bombina (assembly GCF_027579735.1). Taxonomy (NCBI): domain Eukaryota; kingdom Metazoa; phylum Chordata; class Amphibia; order Anura; family Bombinatoridae; genus Bombina; species Bombina bombina. The sequence goes on along the minus strand of NC_069504.1, from coordinate 333,804,449 downwards.
TATACACACATACACACACACACACACATACAAGCTTACATATACACACACATACAAGCATACATATACACACATACACACACATAGAAGCATACATATATACACATACACACACAAGCATTCATGTACACACATACACACACACAAAAGTCTACATATACACACATGCACATACACACGCACACACACACACAAGCATACATATACACACATGCACACACATACAAGCATACATACAAGCATACATATACACACATACACACACATACAAGCATACATATACACACATACTCACACATACAAGCATACATATACACACATACACACACACACAAGCATTCATATACACACATACACACACACACAAGCATACATATACACACACAAGCATTCATATACACACATACACACACATACAAGCATACATATACACACATACAAGCATACATATACACACATACACACACACACATACAAGCATACATATACACACATACACATACACACACAAGCATTCATATACACACATACACATAATTAATTAAATGCCCTATCCTCCTGGCTTGCTGGATAAACTTTAATAACTGGAGCCATAAAACTGACTCAACAACATAACTATGTACAAATATAAACTCTTAAATAACTTTACATAAAACTGTAATACTTGAATAGCCACGCAGACACAGATATATGGGAAAAGACCCGAAGATCGCATTTATTGTAGAACGTGAGAACCGGCTGGACTCAACGGGGCCAGCTAAAACATGTGGCGGCAATCTAGTTAGGAGTAGGAACCCCCTGCTAGGAAGAATGGACCGCGCCCGTGAATGCCCACACAAGCGGAGCTCAGCTGCCGCAGAAGCTTAGGGAGTTCTCGGCATCTTAGAATGGGAGGGACCCCAGGCACGCGCCTGCAGAGATCACCCTCCCCTGGGCAGCCGTCACTCTACCTCTGATGGCAAACCGGGGCGCGGACCAACCGCCTAACCAGGGTGTAAAGTAAAGATCTCCGAACCAGTAGGACCAGGTGTGACTAGACGCGTATCCATGCCACTACCTGGGGAGTCAAAAACTACCGTCCTTGGACTTAAGGAAACAAGCCGCGTAGCTCTCATCCAGCCTCAGACACCTAGCTGAAACACCCTGGTGATGTAGCAGCCTAAAGATTGCAGTATGAACCAATGCAGGGAGGGAGGGACGCTGTGAAGACGAGCTGGAAAAGAGGGTTTGGGCCTTGGGAGCTGACTACTTAAAGGTAAGCTAAACCCCACCCTCACTAATGCAACATTGTTGCAACTTCACAGCAGCACACTCCTAAGGGCCTTAATTATTATGGTCGTTCTGGGCTATGCTGCCCTCCACTGTCTTAATTAATTAAATGCCCTATCCTCCTGGCTTGCTGGATAAACTTTAATAACTGGAGCCATAAAACTGACTCAACAACATAACTATGTACAAATATAAACTCTTAAATAACTTTACATAAAACTGTAATACTTGAATAACCACGCAGACACAGATATATGGGAAAAGACCCGAAGGTCGCATTTATTGTAGAACGTGAGAACCAGCTGGACTCAACGGGCCAGCTAAAACATGTGGCGGCAATCTAGTTAGGAGTAGGAACCCCCTGCTAGGAAGAATGGACCGCGCCCGTGAATGCCCACACAAGCGGAGCTCAGCTGTCGCAGAAGCTTAGGGAGTTCTCGGCATCTTAGAATGGGAGGGACCCCAGGCGCGCGCCTGAAGAGATCACCCTCCCCTGGGCAGCCGTCACTCTACCTCTGATGGCAAACCGGGGCGCGGACCAACCGCCACAAGAGATAGCCCAACAGGCTCACCTCTTGCCGCCACACCTATAGATGATTAAGTATTGCACGCCTCAAATTACAGAGGAACAGGTCAATGCCCCTCTCAGAGAGGTGCACCCCGTCCCTTCTGTAGAGGCACCTCTCAGCAGTTGATATGTTCCCATGTTCCACAACAAACCCTCCTGACTGCCCTAAGAAAATCCTAACTTCTCTGTTAATTTTCTTGCGGACCTGGAAAGCTGCGCGATGAGACTGCATATGGCGCCATTCTATCCTGGGAATGATGTTAGACCATCCTATCCTGACTTGGGGAATCCACGCCTGAATCCTGCGCAGATCCGACTGAATAACCGCACTGAGCTGTTTGCACGGTAGGAGCCCCATATCATTTCCACCTGCATGGATGATAAGTACATGGGGTTTCCCCCACCTGCGCAAGGCCCCCTGCAGCAACTCAGGCAGAGCCTGCCACGTAAGCCCCCTGCGCCCTAACCACCTAACAGTGACTCGGGAAGAGGGAAACCCCAGCTGACGCCCATCTGGTCTCGCAATCGCCCGAAGCTCCACCCAGTGGATGTACGAATGCCCCGTAATCCATACTCTCAGTGGACCGCTCCTTGGTCCTAAGAAAAGAAACAGAGTTTAACCATTGCATCTGCAAAACATAATCACTACTAAACAGTCAAAGGCCTAACATATAAAAGATACCTTTGCGACCTCCATCTCCCCAGAGCTCTAATATGGTCAGCCGACCATCCTAAACTAGCGGCAGTGGTGGCCGCGCCCACCCTAAAGGAATGGGGAGCAATGACCCTTGGGTCAAGACCTGCCCTTGATGCTGCCCAGGCCAACACCTTTCTAAACTGGAACCTAGTCAACGGGGAACCGTCCTCGTGAACTAGAAATTGTGAGAAACCCTCAGGACGCACGTCCATATAGGCCTTAATCAGTCTGACCGGGCAGCAAACAGATTCATCATGGGCCGGCAAAGCTAACCATGCACCTCTCCCTTCTTGGTCTGTTTTGGATCTGGGGAGAAAGACCAAGATAGACGACCCATCGTCTCTGACATGGGGCAGCAAAAGGCCGCCCATCTTTTTCTTAGAGGGCGGGACAATTTCCCCTACCCTAAGAGCCCCGTGAAAAGCCAGCCCAAAGGCGGCTGAGAACAAGGTAGCTTCGTAGGCGGATGAACAGACCGCCGGCAAAACTCGGCACAACATTACCAGACACTCGATGGTAACTGGTTCCCTGAAATCCCTGACCCTGGGCGCCATACGCCCCCAGCCTCGAAGTACCTGCCTAACCAGGAAGGTCTTCGAGGAGTCAGCAAGCCCATACAACTTGCAGAAAAAGGACACTGCCGCCAGGCGTGATCCCACCGCAGTCTTCGAAACACCATTACCTTTAAGTTCGGTAATCCATTCTAGTAAGCCCCACTGGTCCCCGTCACAGGAGGGACGGCACCTGAAGTCACAAAAAGTGATCCACTCCGTCCAGTATTTCATATAAGTAGCCCAGGTAGACGGAGCGAGGGAAGCCCGAACCATCGCAATCAGGGGGCCCCATCCAGCACCACCTGCCATAAGTAAGTGGGACAGGACAATCCATTAGTGTCCGCATCGGGCACCAGTGCATAAAATGCTTCCCATTGAAAACGGGAGAGCGCATCCGCAATCCTATTCTGGACGCCCGGGACATGCTTAGCACAGAACACAATATTCAGGTGAACTAGATGAGAGCCTGTTGACAGCATAAACAACGCTCATGTTATCTGTCCAGAAAATCACCTCACGGTCGCGAAGCTGATCGCCCCAAATGTCAAGAGCGACCAGTATGGGAAACAGCTCAAGAAGGCATAGGTTTCTGACCAAGCCTCTTTCTATCCACGCGGCGGGCCATGGGCCAGCGCTCCATTGCCCGGCCAAGAAAGCCCCGTACCCGTGGGACCCAGCCGCATCAGTGAACAACTGGATCACTGCGTTAGAAGGAACAACCTCCCGCCACAGGCAGATCCCGTTAAAGTGGAGAAGAAATTCTTCCCAGACCTTAAGATCTTCCACCATCTCAGCAGACACCCGGAACCTCCGGGTCTGCGATCTTTCTCCGCACAGCTGCCTCTCGAGCCTGCGGAGGAATATTCTACCCATAGGAATAATCCTGCCGGCAAAGTTCAGCAAACCCAATAGGATTTGAAGGTCTTTTATGGAGCTATACAGCTCTGTTCTCATAGCGCGTACTGACTCCAACATGCGCTGAATTTTTTCTTGTGGCAGACGGCACTGCCCTGCCACCGAATCAACTTCGATGCCCAAGAAAGTAAGGCACGTGCAAGGACCCTGGGACTTGTCCTCCGCCAGAGGAACTCCCATTCCATCCATCAGAATCCTGGTGACTTTCATCAAGAAAGCACACTCGGATGATCCTGTCCGCCCAACCAGCAGAAAATCATCCAAGTAGTGTGCCAGGCCGTCGAATCCGGCCACCTCCGCGATGGCCCAGTGCAAGAAGCAGCTGAAAGCCTCGAAGTAAGCACACGAAATTGAGCACCCCATGGGCAAGCATTTGTCCACGTAGTACTGCCCCTCAAAATAGCACCCCATAAGCCTAAAAGAGGAAGGGTGAATAGGCAGGAGCCGAAAAGCAGATTCTACATCCAGCTTTGCCATCAGAGCTCCGGCCCCCGCCCGGCGAACTAGCCCCAATGCTTCATCAAATGATTGGTAAAAAACTGAGCTAAGCTCAAGGGGTATGGCGTCATTCACCGAACGACCCTTCGGGAAGGACAGATGTTGGATGAGCCGGAATTTACCCGGCTCCTTTTTTGGGACTACCCCCAAAGGTGAAACAACCAGCCCTGGGAGGGGAATCTCCTCAAATGGACCTGCCATACGACCCAGCCCAATTTCTTTATTCAGTTTATCCCGCAAAACCCCAGGAAACTGATATGCGGATTTTAGGTTCCTGCGTGACGAGGAACCCTCCACGTGCGATCCGACTGGGATAACAAATCCCGACCGCAGACCGCCTCTAAGCAGCAAGGCGGCCTCCTTAAACGGGTATAGCAGCAGCCATTTCTCAATTACGGCCACCTTCAGAGGTGTGGCCGCCCTTTCCAACAGGGAAAGGTTTGGAGCCGGCTGCTGGTCTCTCCTGGGAATGACCCGCGTCCTGGGTTCTGGTACACTCGGACCCCGAGTGGCCGCCACCGCAGGTTTTGCACGCGTGCCGAAATGCGCATGCCGCTCCCCTGGTACACGATTTGTCCTGGAAGCGCCAGCACACCCCTGTGGGCCGCCGTCGAGAGCGCTGCGAGGCCTTAATGCCCCCCGATGCTCCGACCGCTATAACAGGCGCCGCCTGTTTTTCAGGACCCAATTGCGCCCACAAACGCGAATCAACGTCACCGAAAGTAAGAAGAGGGTTCCCAACCATCTTCCTACGGAAGGCAGCGTCGTAGTCCCGCCAAGCTCCCTCCCTGTACTTCTCGTACACTGTTTCAATGGAATCCTGATATTTCAGGATGTTCAAAGCTTGATCGGGAAATTTAGAGATATAACAGGACGCATAAACCCTAAAGCACTTGCGCCATTCCTCATAGGAATCAGGACGTTTAAATTTTTTCGGGCCCGTGCCATCATCCGCCATTTCTTTTTGACGATAAGCCTCCGCAGAAAGCTCAAACATGTGCACATACCTCCCACCCTGAATGCGCCGAACCATCTTAGATTTGAGATGTTCATGTAGACTAAACGCAGGCCATGTGTCAGTGTCCCCATGTACAGCTGCCCTGCGCCTGTTCCCCATAACCGGGTTAACTAAGTCTGTTGACGCAGGAGGTGTCAGCATAGGAACAGTGGGTTCCATGCGGGATGAACCAGGGGGGAGGGGGAGACCCATAGCCTTCCTTTCTTCCACTAACCATTTCACCATCCTATACATTCTTTTTTGCCCTTTCGCTTCCAACCCCAGGGATCTATCACTTTCAGAACCTGAATCATCCGAGGATGAGCTTAAAACACTACGTTCAAAAGTAATAGTGTGCTTACCAGCTCCCAAGAGGCGTTGCACCGGGACAGGACCAGAAGAAGTGGATGGCTGTTCCCGAAACTGTGGCTCCCTCTCAACGGCACTGGGGGTGGCCTGGAGTGGCAGTAATGCAGTTCTGGGTTCCATAATGATCTGTGGAGAAAAATGCGAAAGAGGAGTACCCAGGGAAGGGGACGAAGGCCCACCAACCACATTACCACGGGACCCTAAGGTACTGGGGCTCCTGTGATCACTGCCACACTCCACGATACCATCATCAACCATATCAGCCATACGCACATTCATCACTGCATTAGCAAACTGCACTTGTCTGTTCTGTTCAGTCACAGCCTGCGCGCCCTGACATAGACTGGGCGTGATAACTGGGCCTTTCTTTGCTGAAGCCCTAGTAACAACGCCTGAGGGAGCCCCGCTGAGGGCCACACCTGCGGGCGCCGCCCGCGCACCCTGTCGGGCGCTACGTTTGCTGCGTGACGCAGTACTACGGCGTCTGCTAGGCCGCGATGTATTCGCGGGCCGATGCTTGCCCCCAGCCTGCGTGATTGCGGCCTGAGGCCCTGCGACTTGTTGCGCAGTAGGCATATTCCCCGTCAGGCCTGCGGCCTGCTCATTAACGCCTGTTTCCCCAATCTGGGCCCTTCCGGGCGAATGTGCCCTTGCTACTTGCCCCTCAGAAACTACTTGCCCCTCAGACACACCATTTGCCCTGATCGGAGCACCATCAAGTGCTATCATACCCCCGGTCAGGCTTGCGGCCTGCTCATGAGATCTCTCATGCAACCTTCTACCCCTTTCAATGGCCGCCAAATCAGTGTCCCCACGCGGGCGCTGAGTAACTGAGCCTCGCTGCGCACCCCCCGCGGGCGTCGCCCCCCCCGGGGTACCCCTCTCTTACCTGTGTACCCCGGCGGAGACAACGATGCTGCCCGCTTGCCTCTGGATTCCGGAATGGCGTTCCCGGACGTGACGTCACCATGGATACCCGCGTGGCCGCCGACGCATGAACCGAAGCTGGAGGACCTCCCTGGGATGCCGACTCCCCGCCGGAAAGCACCGCTGCCAAAGATTGAAGCAGCGCCACCGCCATGGAGACCGCCTCACCGGTAAGAGTGACCGGTTCAGGTAAGGCCTCACCCCCGCCACCACTCGCACTGGGAACAGAGCCCTGCTCACCTACCACAACCCCCTCTGCTACCTGGGGACCCACTTCTACCACTGGAGGGGGAATTAAAGGAGGGGTGGGAGAGGGGGAGACAACCATAACCTCAGGATACAGGCTAGACCCTGGGGGACGACTCACCGGGCAAGGGGGGGAAGGCTGCACCACATCTTCTCCTGAATCAAACTCATCGATCATCAGCTCATCTAATTCCGACATCTTCTTCCACAGGAATCCTGACAGATGATCCTGACGCTGTGAAGACGAGCTGGAAAAGAGGGTTTGGGCCTTGGGAGCTGACTACTTAAAGGTAAGCTAAACCCCACCCTCACTAATGCAACATTGTTGCAACTTCACAGCAGCACACTCCTAAGGGCCTTAATTATTATGGTCGTTCTGGGCTATGCTGCCCTCCACTGTCTCACATATAAGCATACATATACACACACATACAAGCATACATATACACACATACACACACATACAAGCATACATATACACACATACACATACATACACACACACAAGCATTCATGTACACACATACACTCACACAAGTCTACATATACACACATGCACACACAAGACTACATATACACACATGCACATATACACACATACAAGCATACATATACACACACATAGAAGCATACATATATACACATACACAAGCATACATATACACACATACACACACAAGCATACATATACATGCATGCACATACACTTACACACACAAGCATACATATATACACATACACTCACAAGCATACAAATACACACAAGCATACAAATACTCACATGCACATATACAAACACACAAGCATACATAAACACACAAAAACACACAAGCATATATATACACACATGCACATACACACACATACAAGCATACATATATACACATTCACAAACACACAAGCATACACATACACACACACACAAGCATACAAATACACACATACACACACAAGCATACATATACACACATACTCATATACAAACAAGCATACATATATACACACACAAATATACATATACACACATGCACATACACACAAGCATATATATACATACATGCACATACACACACACAAGCATACATATACACACATGCACATACACACACAAGCATACATATACACACATGCACATACACACACATACAAGCATACATACACACACAAGCATACATATACATACATACACACACAAGCATACATATACACACATACACATACACACACATACAAGCATACATATATACACACACACATACAAGCATACATATATACACACACAAGCATACATATACACACATGCACACACACTCAAGCATACATTTACACACATGCACATACACACACACAAGCAAACATATATACACATACACTAACAAACATACATATATACACATACACACACAAGCATACATATACACACATGCACATACACACATACAAGCATACATATATAAACACATACAAGCATACATATACACACATGCACATACATATACACACACACAAGCATACATTTACACAAATACACAAGCATACATATATACACATACACACACAAGCATACATATATACACATACACACAAACAAGCATACATTTACACAAATACACAAGCATACATATATACACATACACACACACAAGCATACATATACATGCATGCACATACACTTACATACACACACACGCATACATATATACACATACACACACAAGCATACAAATACACACATACACACACACAAGCATACATATGCACACACACAAGCATACAAATACACATACACACAAGCATACATATACACACATACTCATATACAAACAAGCATACATATATACACACACAAATATACATATACACACATGCACATACACACAAGCATACATATACATACATGCACATACACACACAAGCATACATATACACACATGCACATACACACAAGCATACATATACACACATGCACATACACACACATACAAGCATACATATATAAACACACACAAGCATACATATACACACATTCACATACATATACACACACACAAGCATACATTTACACACATACTCATATACAAACAAGCATACATATATATACACACAAATATACATATACACACATGCACATATACACACATACAAGCATACATATATAAACACAAGCATACAAATACACACATGCACATACATACACACACACACACATGCATACATTTACACAAATACACATACACAAACATACATATATACACATACACACACACAAGCATACATATATACACATACACACACAAGCATACATATACATGCATGCACAAACACTTACACACACAAGCGTACATATATACACATACACACACAAGCATACATATACATGCATGCACAAACACTTACACACACAAGCGTACATATATACACATACACACACACGCATACAAATACACACATACACACACACAAGCATACATATGATATGCGCACACACAAGCATACAAATACACACATACACAAACAAGGATACATATATACACACACAAATATACATATACACACATGCACATACACACACATACAAGCATACATATACACAAGCATACATTTACACACAACAGGAGCCGGGGACATAATTTTCCTGGGGACAGTCTCCTCAATCCGGGGACTGTCCCCTAAAATCAGGGACGTCTGGTCCCCCTACAATAGATGGCACTGTGGTTACTGAGGTAATGCAATGACCAATAGATGGCACTGTGGTAACTAATAACTACAGGGAGAATAATACATCTGTCCAATATAACATGAAAGTAATGAAAAAGACTGTAGACAGCTGGATCTCTTTATCAATCAGTACTTTTGTGCAGTACAGTTAGCAATCTTACCCCAAGTTCTGACTAAACCTATGTGCTTAACCTCCTTTAAAGGTTAGTTTAGGTCAGTAATGCAACAATCATGTGCAAGCCCTTTTTGTGTAGATTTCTTTCAATGTGAAAAATAATAAGAAGAATTTCTGCATAATTTTATATGGATATTGAGATACTGTACATGCATAAAGACATAGAGTGTACTCATATCTGTGGTTTACTTGGTATAAAAATACTTTAAAAAATAGGACACAAAAACACTTTCATATTTCTTGCTGTATCTAAAATAATTATTTAATGTCAATATATTGGCAATTTTATTTTCTGCTTTCAGGAATATCATGACCATTCATTATGCCTAAAAGGAAAGACTCCCGCAGACACCACACAATTTTAGCCAGAGACCTTACACCTGTGCACAACAGCTCCAATCACCTGAACCTGATCCTACAATGAGTATGACAGGGGTTGACAATCCATTCTTCACTTGCAACACGGCTCTCTCCTGCAGAGAAGCATTCCTCCTCTGAGTCTCCAAACAGAGAGGGGGATCCAGCTGCAGCAAGAGACTGGCCAAGATAACATATCTAATGTAAATAATTACATTAAAAAATTATATTTTAAAAAAAAAAGTGTAACCAAGCTAAAAGTGTTATTATTTAAATTACATATATTGGTGTATATGAACTAAATCTCTAACTTTATATAATATTTATAAAAAGGTAAAAAAATAAAGGGATAGAGTTTTTATAACGTAAATATTAAAGCTAGTTTAATGCTATGACCAATAGATGGCGCTGCGGTTACTGAGATAACACTATGACCAATAGATATGACCAATAGATGGCACTGCGGTTACTGAGGTAATGCTATGACCAATGGATGGCACTGCAGTTACTGAGGTAAAGCTATGACCAATAGATGGCGCTGCGGTTACTGAGGTAATGCTATGACCAATAAATAGATGGCTCTACGGTTACTGAGATAACATGATGACCAATAGATGGCACTGCGGTTACTGAGGTAATGCTATGACCAATAGATGGCGCTGCGGTTATTGAGGTAACGCTATGACCAATAGATGGCACTGTGGTTACTTAAGTAATGATAAGACCAATAGATGGCGCTGCGGTTACTAATAACTACAGGGAGAATAATACATCTGTCATTTATAACGTGAAAGTAATGAAAAAGACTGTAGACAGCTGGATCTCTTTATCAGTCAGTACTTTTGTGCAGTACAGTTAGCAATCTTACTCCGAGTTCTGACTAAACCTATGTGCTTAACCTCCTTTTAAGGTTAGTTTAGGTCAGTAATGCAACAATCATCTGCAAGCCCTTTTTGTGTAGATTTCTTTCAATGTGAAAAATAAGTATTAAAACAATAAGTAGAACATATTATAAGAATTTCTGCATAATTTTATGTGGATATTGAGATACTGTATATGCATAAAGACATAAAGTGTACTCATATCTGTGGTTTACTTGGTATGAAAATATTTTAAAAAAATTGGACACAAAACACTTTCATATTTCTTGCTGTATCTAAAAAAAAATATTTAATGTCAATATATTGGCAATTTTATTTTCTGCTTTTCAGGAATATCATGACCATCTATAGAGCAAAAGTAACCTGCTAACCATCAAATGTACAACAAATAAAGGGAAAAGTAAAGTAGGTAACATACTGCAATTTAAAACCTTCCAAAATGGTTTAGGTAATAAGGTAAAATCAACAGTTTAGTGTAATGGAAGAGAAATAGGTGGAGTAAGTTTTATAGATATGATAATTGTTTCTATCTTTTCTAGGGACCTAAGCTCCTCCCACTTATCAAATTATCTACTTTTAAAATGCTTGAAGCCCTAATGCGTCCATGAATTGGGTGACATTGGCCTTTTGTGGGCTATAAGGGAAAGAATATTGAAAGCGCTCCCAGACTGGATACAGTTTCAGTGCTCTCGTGGCCTTTGTTTCTGTGTGTGTGTGTGTGTCTTTTTCTCTCTCCACAAGTGAAAGCAAGGGAGTGCAAGGCCTATCAATGAGATTGTTTTTATTAGAGCTAGAAGAATGCCTTGGTGCGGCGAAGCTGGGATGCTCTGTAAGCCTTCAAGGCAAAGATCCTGGGTCACAATGAAGCCAGAGTCTCTCCTTGCACTGCTGCGGAGATGGGACACAAAGACTTCTCACAGAAGTATTTCCCCTTGCTGATGCTTTTCTGGATACATGGCATGGACATGGCTTCAAGTGTGCAAACGTTGCCAACAGAAGGTTCATGTTAAATCAGTAGTTCCCCAACAGCAAATCGTGCATTTGATTACATAGGGAGTAGAGGCCAAAATCCCAGTTTCCTTTGTAAAGATCTCTTAAAAGCTGCTGCTGTTGTTGCTTCTGCAGAGCTTCTCCGGGTGCAGAGGAGGGAACATGCTCTGGCTTAATGAGGTCTCGTGGGGAAGAGGAACAGGTGGCATAACAGTCTCTCTCCGTGCTAAATTTCCGCCCACCTTTCTATTCCACATCGGCATTGGTTGCTAGCTGGATGCATCTGAAATGTAAGTGCATAGGCTAGGCCCTTTGCAGAACTGTCTTAGCAATATACATGATCCAGCATGCTAAAACGGCGTCATCTTCCCTTTGATTAAGGCCACCTCCTTCTCGTTAAGGGCAAAAAATACCATTACAATGTACTGTAGAGCTTCTCTGCTTAAAGGGACGTTGTAGTACAAAAATGATATGCTCTATTCGTCGTCGACCCAGCTGGCTGACTGCAGCTGAGTATTGTCTCATCAGCTGCATCTGATCAGTGACCAGGAGTTCTCTGTGGCTTCAGAGCAGTACCTGAACTATGTGCATGACCCATCTGTGCGGTTAACACACATAGACTTGCAGTGTCACTAGTGATAAAATTACCTGCTCTAACGAATGAGAGCATGTCATTTTTGACCATTAATAATAATAAGAAAAAAAAAACGATGAGCAGTAACAATATTTCTTGCTGTAACGAGCTGAAATAAAACAAGGTTTTATATTTCTTCCTGTAAACTGCTACTTGAAGAACAGCGTTTAGATGGAGAACACGCAGCAATAGCTGGATTCTAACTCGCAACCTTTGACATGTGGGGCATGACCCATTAGGCTACACCGGCTGGCTTGGTGTGTGCTGAACAGGCCTAGAACCCATTATGTTTACAGTTTTAGACCACTAATCCCACAGCGGGACTCAAGCTCCCAATTTAAGGGCTGTTAGGCGACGATGACAGCCACACAGCTACTCTGGTTGACCCTTCTGATGGCATACAGGGGAAGTACTCATTCATTTCACAAATTTAGCTCGTTGACCCAAGAAAATCATGCTTAAGTAGAAAATAGATGACTTGCTGTACGTTATGAAAACAGAGTAGGATTTGCAAATTAAAATAAACTTTGGATTGCTGATTATAAAACGCAACTTAAGGCCATGCAATAAGAATTTGCAGCAACCACAGAGGGATTCAAACTCCCGCCAGTGTAGCCGCTGAGCTAACCACTAGACTGTACCAGCAGACTTGCGGCTAGTGGGGAAGGGCCAGTACCCATTATCTTTACAGTTGTAGTCCATTAATCCAAGAAAAAAGATAAAGGGACATGAAACCCCATTTTTCTTCTTCTGCTTCTTTTTTTTTTCCTTTTTCATGATTCAGATAGAATCTTCAATTTTAAACAACTCTACAATTTACTTCTATTATGTAATTTGCATCATTCTCTTTCTATCCTTTGTTGAAGAAATAGCAATGCACAGCTGCTTAGCCTACCTAGGTGTGCTTTTCAACAAAGGATATCAAGAGAACAAAACAAACAAGAGAATAGAAGTTCATTGGAAAGTTGTTTCAAATTGCATGCTCTATCTGAAGCGTGAAAGATAAACATTTGGGTTTCATGTTCCTTTAATACATAGTAAGGAGGAGATGACTTGCTTTAAGAAATAAAATAGAATAATCTTTGCAACAAAAAGGTTAACTGGTTAATTGTCAAATGCTATTGAATGTACATTCTGCTTGGGGTAGCAGCACTTTCTACCTTCTCCTTGGTGACAGCGGCTGGGTTCAAACTGCTGGTCTTCCATCTGGTAGGCTACTTGCTTACCTGCTAAGCCACCAGGGATTTTGATGGAGATTGAGCAAAAATGTACACTGCCACAAGTATACAGCTGCTGTGCAGCAGTGGTAAGTAAAGCTCCTAGGGAGTGCATAAGGGATGGTTTGCTTTAAGAAATAAAATAGAATAAAGTTTGTAAAACAAGAGCAGTCATTGTCAAAATTTTGGCTGTACTAGAAGGACCGGAAACATACAAAAACATGGTGACCGCGGCTGGATTCAAACTGCTGGCCTTCCATCTGGTAGGCTGCTTGCTTACCCACTAAGCCACTGAGGAATTTGATGGATTGAGTGAAAATGTACACTGCCACAAGTATACAGCTGCTGTGCAGCAGTGGTAAGTAAAGCGCCTAGGGAGCGCATAAGGGATGGTTTGCTTTAAGAAATAAAATAGAATAAAGTTTGTAAAACAAGAGCAGTCATTGTCAAAATTTTGGCTGTACTAGAAGGACCGGAAACATACAAAAACATGGCGACCGCGGCTGGATTCAAACTGCTGGCCTGCCATTTGGTAGGCTGCTTGCTTTACCCACCAAGCCACTGGGGATTTTGATGGATTGAGTGAAAATGTACACTGCCACAAGTATACAGCTGCTGTGGAGCAGTGGTAAGTAAAGTGCCTAGGGAGCACAAAGCCTCGGGTTCGAATCCTCCCTGTGCCTTCCAAATATTCCCGTGGGAAAGTGGGCTGCTTAAATTGAATCCCAATGGGATGAGCGAAATTTGAGTATAATGGAGGCTGCAGCAATATCTAGGGCTATAGAAAGTGGGATCCTATCCCCCCTTCCATATCAGTATATGGGGTGACCAAAATCTGCCAAGTAAAAGTATGGGACTCCAGCAGCTATATGGGTGGAGGTGTAAAGTCTAGATAGGAACATTAGAATGTAAAGGGGCGGGGCTAAGATAGGCAAAGGGGGAGAATGTTGAGCTGGGAATAATGGGGTGGGGTGGTAGTGGGTCCAGAAAAGGGGGAGGGGTCATGGTAAAGATAGGAACATTAGAATGTAAAGGGGCGGGACTAAGATAGACAAAGGGGGAGGAGGCTGAGCTGGGAATAATGGGGTGGGGCGGTAGTGGGTCCAGAAAAGGGGGAGGGGTCATGGTAAAGATAGGAACATTAGAATGTAAAGGGACGGGAAATTGGACACAAAACACTTTCATATTTCTTGCTGTATCTAAAAAAAAATATTTAATTTCAATATATTGGCAATTTTATTTTCTGCTTTTCAGGAATATCATGACCATCTATAGAGCAAAAGTAACCTGCTAACCATCAAATGTACAACAAATAAAGGGAAAAGTAAAGTAGGTAACATACTGCAATTTAAAACCTTCCAAAATGGTTTAGGTAATAAGGTAAAATCAACAGTTTAGTGTAATGGAAGAGAAATAGGTGGAGTAAGTTTTATAGATATGATAATTGTTTCTATCTTTTCTAGGGACCTAAGCTCCTCCCACTTATCAAATTATCTACTTTTAAAATGCTTGAAGCCCTAATGCGTCCATGAATTGGGTGACATTGGCCTTTTGTGGGCTATAAGGGAAAGAATATTGAAAGCGCTCCCAGACTGGATACAGTTTCAGTGCTCTCGTGGCCTTTGTTTCTGTGTGTGTGTGTGTGTCTTTTTCTCTCTCCACAAGTGAAAGCAAGGGAGTGCAAGGCCTATCAATGAGATTGTTTTTATTAGAGCTAGAAGAATGCCTTGGTGCGGCGAAGCTGGGATGCTCTGTAAGCCTTCAAGGCAAAGATCCTGGGTCACAATGAAGCCAGAGTCTCTCCTTGCACTGCTGCGGAGATGGGACACAAAGACTTCTCACAGAAGTATTTCCCCTTGCTGATGCTTTTCTGGATACATGGCATGGACATGGCTTCAAGTGTGCAAACGTTGCCAACAGAAGGTTCATGTTAAATCAGTAGTTCCCCAACAGCAAATCGTGCATTTGATTACATAGGGAGTAGAGGCCAAAATCCCAGTTTCCTTTGTAAAGATCTCTTAAAAGCTGCTGCTGTTGTTGCTTCTGCAGAGCTTCTCCGGGTGCAGAGGAGGGAACATGCTCTGGCTTAATGAGGTCTCGTGGGGAAGAGGAACAGGTGGCATAACAGTCTCTCTCCGTGCTAAATTTCCGCCCACCTTTCTATTCCACATCGGCATTGGTTGCTAGCTGGATGCATCTGAAATGTAAGTGCATAGGCTAGGCCCTTTGCAGAACTGTCTTAGCAATATACATGATCCAGCATGCTAAAACGGCGTCATCTTCCCTTTGATTAAGGCCACCTCCTTCTCGTTAAGGGCAAAAAATACCATTACAATGTACTGTAGAGCTTCTCTGCTTAAAGGGACGTTGTAGTACAAAAATGATATGCTCTATTCGTCGTCGACCCAGCTGGCTGACTGCAGCTGAGTATTGTCTCATCAGCTGCATCTGATCAGTGACCAGGAGTTCTCTGTGGCTTCAGAGCAGTACCTGAACTATGTGCATGACCCATCTGTGCGGTTAACACACATAGACTTGCAGTGTCACTAGTGATAAAATGACCTGCTCTAACGAATGAGAGCATGTCATTTTTGACCATTAATAATAATAAGAAAAAAAAAACGATGAGCAGTAACAATATTTCTTGCTGTAACGAGCTGAAATAAAACAAGGTTTTATATTTCTTCCTGTAAACTGCTACTTGAAGAACAGCGTTTAGATGGAGAACACGCAGCAATAGCTGGATTCTAACTCGCAACCTTTGACATGTGGGGCATGACCCATTAGGCTACACCGGCTGGCTTGGTGTGTGCTGAACAGGCCTAGAACCCATTATGTTTACAGTTTTAGACCACTAATCCCACAGCGGGACTCAAGCTCCCAATTTAAGGGCTGTTAGGCGACGATGACAGCCACACAGCTACTCTGGTTGACCCTTCTGATGGCATACAGGGGAAGTACTCATTCATTTCACAAATTTAGCTCGTTGACCCAAGAAAATCATGCTTAAGTAGAAAATAGATGACTTGCTGTACGTTATGAAAACAGAGTAGGATTTGCAAATTAAAATAAACTTTGGATTGCTGATTATAAAACGCAACTTAAGGCCATGCAATAAGAATTTGCAGCAACCACAGAGGGATTCAAACTCCCGCCAGTGTAGCCGCTGAGCTAACCACTAGACTGTACCAGCAGACTTGCGGCTAGTGGGGAAGGGCCAGTACCCATTATCTTTACAGTTGTAGTCCATTAATCCAAGAAAAAAGATAAAGGGACATGAAACCCCATTTTTCTTCTTCTGCTTCTTTTTTTTTTCCTTTTTCATGATTCAGATAGAATCTTCAATTTTAAACAACTCTACAATTTACTTCTATTATGTAATTTGCATCATTCTCTTTCTATCCTTTGTTGAAGAAATAGCAATGCACAGCTGCTTAGCCTACCTAGGTGTGCTTTTCAACAAAGGATATCAAGAGAACAAAACAAACAAGAGAATAGAAGTTCATTGGAAAGTTGTTTCAAATTGCATGCTCTATCTGAAGCGTGAAAGATAAACATTTGGGTTTCATGTTCCTTTAATACATAGTAAGGAGGAGATGACTTGCTTTAAGAAATAAAATAGAATAATCTTTGCAACAAAAAGGTTAACTGGTTAATTGTCAAATGCTATTGAATGTACATTCTGCTTGGGGTAGCAGCACTTTCTACCTTCTCCTTGGTGACAGCGGCTGGGTTCAAACTGCTGGTCTTCCATCTGGTAGGCTACTTGCTTACCTGCTAAGCCACCAGGGATTTTGATGGAGATTGAGCAAAAATGTACACTGCCACAAGTATACAGCTGCTGTGCAGCAGTGGTAAGTAAAGCTCCTAGGGAGTGCATAAGGGATGGTTTGCTTTAAGAAATAAAATAGAATAAAGTTTGTAAAACAAGAGCAGTCATTGTCAAAATTTTGGCTGTACTAGAAGGACCGGAAACATACAAAAACATGGTGACCGCGGCTGGTTTCAAACTGCTGGCCTTCCATCTGGTAGGCTGCTTGCTTACCCACTAAGCCACTGAGGAATTTGATGGATTGAGTGAAAATGTACACTGCCACAAGTATACAGCTGCTGTGGAGCAGTGGTAAGTAAAGCGCCTAGGGAGCGCATAAGGGATGGTTTGCTTTAAGAAATAAAATAGAATAAAGTTTGTAAAACAAGAGCAGTCATTGTCAAAATTTTGGCTGTACTAGAAGGACCGGAAACATACAAAAACATGGCGACCGCGGCTGGATTCAAACTGCTGGCCTGCCATTTGGTAGGCTGCTTGCTTTACCCACCAAGCCACTGGGGATTTTGATGGATTGAGTGAAAATGTACACTGCCACAAGTATACAGCTGCTGTGGAGCAGTGGTAAGTAAAGTGCCTAGGGAGCACAAAGCCTCGGGTTCGAATCCTCCCTGTGCCTTCCAAATATTCCTGTGGGAAAGTGGGCTGCTTAAATTGAATCCCAATGGGATGAGCGAAATTTGAGTATAATGGAGGCTGCAGCAATATCTAGGGCTATAGAAAGTGGGATCCTATCCCCCCTTCCATATCAGTATATGGGGTGACCAAAATCTGCCAAGTAAAAGTATGGGACTCCAGCAGCTATATGGGTGGAGGTGTAAAGTCTAGATAGGAACATTAGAATGTAAAGGGGCGGGGCTAAGATAGGCAAAGGGGGAGAATGTTGAGCTGGGAATAATGGGGTGGGGCGGTAGTGGGTCCAGAAAAGGGGGAGGGGTCATGGTAAAGATAGGAACATTAGAATGTAAAGGGGCGGGACTAAGATAGACAAAGGGGGAGGAGGCTGAGCTGGGAATAATGGGGTGGGGCGGTAGTGGGTCCAGAAAAGGGGGAGGGGTCATGGTAAATATAGGAACATTAGAATGTAAAGGGACGGGAAATTGGACACAAAACACTTTCATATTTCTTGCTGTATCTAAAAAAAAATATTTAATGTCAATATATTGGCAATTTTATTTTCTGCTTTTCAGGAATATCATGACCATCTATAGAGCAAAAGTAACCTGCTAACCATCAAATGTACAACAAATAAAGGGAAAAGTAAAGTAGGTAACATACTGCAATTTAAAACCTTCCAAAATGGTTTAGGTAATAAGGTAAAATCAACAGTTTAGTGTAATGGAAGAGAAATAGGTGGAGTAAGTTTTATAGATATGATAATTGTTTCTATCTTTTCTAGGGACCTAAGCTCCTCCCACTTATCAAATTATCTACTTTTAAAATGCTTGAAGCCCTAATGCGTCCATGAATTGGGTGACATTGGCCTTTTGTGGGCTATAAGGGAAAGAATATTGAAAGCGCTCCCAGACTGGATACAGTTTCAGTGCTCTCGTGGCCTTTGTTTCTGTGTGTGTGTGTGTGTCTTTTTCTCTCTCCACAAGTGAAAGCAAGGGAGTGCAAGGCCTATCAATGAGATTGTTTTTATTAGAGCTAGAAGAATGCCTTGGTGCGGCGAAGCTGGGATGCTCTGTAAGCCTTCAAGGCAAAGATCCTGGGTCACAATGAAGCCAGAGTCTCTCCTTGCACTGCTGCGGAGATGGGACACAAAGACTTCTCACAGAAGTATTTCCCCTTGCTGATGCTTTTCTGGATACATGGCATGGACATGGCTTCAAGTGTGCAAACGTTGCCAACAGAAGGTTCATGTTAAATCAGTAGTTCCCCAACAGCAAATCGTGCATTTGATTACATAGGGAGTAGAGGCCAAAATCCCAGTTTCCTTTGTAAAGATCTCTTAAAAGCTGCTGCTGTTGTTGCTTCTGCAGAGCTTCTCCGGGTGCAGAGGAGGGAACATGCTCTGGCTTAATGAGGTCTCGTGGGGAAGAGGAACAGGTGGCATAACAGTCTCTCTCCGTGCTAAATTTCCGCCCACCTTTCTATTCCACATCGGCATTGGTTGCTAGCTGGATGCATCTGAAATGTAAGTGCATAGGCTAGGCCCTTTGCAGAACTGTCTTAGCAATATACATGATCCAGCATGCTAAAACGGCGTCATCTTCCCTTTGATTAAGGCCACCTCCTTCTCGTTAAGGGCAAAAAATACCATTACAATGTACTGTAGAGCTTCTCTGCTTAAAGGGACGTTGTAGTACAAAAATGATATGCTCTATTCGTCGTCGACCCAGCTGGCTGACTGCAGCTGAGTATTGTCTCATCAGCTGCATCTGATCAGTGACCAGGAGTTCTCTGTGGCTTCAGAGCAGTACCTGAACTATGTGCATGACCCATCTGTGCGGTTAACACACATAGACTTGCAGTGTCACTAGTGATAAAATGACCTGCTCTAACGAATGAGAGCATGTCATTTTTGACCATTAATAATAATAAGAAAAAAAAAAACGATGAGCAGTAACAATATTTCTTGCTGTAACGAGCTGAAATAAAACAAGGTTTTATATTTCTTCCTGTAAACTGCTACTTGAAGAACAGCGTTTAGATGGAGAACACGCAGCAATAGCTGGATTCTAACTCGCAACCTTTGACATGTGGGGCATGACCCATTAGGCTACACCGGCTGGCTTGGTGTGTGCTGAACAGGCCTAGAACCCATTATGTTTACAGTTTTAGACCACTAATCCCACAGCGGGACTCAAGCTCCCAATTTAAGGGCTGTTAGGCGACGATGACAGCCACACAGCTACTCTGGTTGACCCTTCTGATGGCATACAGGGGAAGTACTCATTCATTTCACAAATTTAGCTCGTTGACCCAAGAAAATCATGCTTAAGTAGAAAATAGATGACTTGCTGTACGTTATGAAAACAGAGTAGGATTTGCAAATTAAAATAAACTTTGGATTGCTGATTATAAAACGCAACTTAAGGCCATGCAATAAGAATTTGCAGCAACCACAGAGGGATTCAAACTCCCGCCAGTGTAGCCGCTGAGCTAACCACTAGACTGTACCAGCAGACTTGCGGCTAGTGGGGAAGGGCCAGTACCCATTATCTTTACAGTTGTAGTCCATTAATCCAAGAAAAAAGATAAAGGGACATGAAACCCCATTTTTCTTCTTCTGCTTCTTTTTTTTTTCCTTTTTCATGATTCAGATAGAATCTTCAATTTTAAACAACTCTACAATTTACTTCTATTATGTAATTTGCATCATTCTCTTTCTATCCTTTGTTGAAGAAATAGCAATGCACAGCTGCTTAGCCTACCTAGGTGTGCTTTTCAACAAAGGATATCAAGAGAACAAAACAAACAAGAGAATAGAAGTTCATTGGAAAGTTGTTTCAAATTGCATGCTCTATCTGAAGCGTGAAAGATAAACATTTGGGTTTCATGTTCCTTTAATACATAGTAAGGAGGAGATGACTTGCTTTAAGAAATAAAATAGAATAATCTTTGCAACAAAAAGGTTAACTGGTTAATTGTCAAATGCTATTGAATGTACATTCTGCTTGGGGTAGCAGCACTTTCTACCTTCTCCTTGGTGACAGCGGCTGGGTTCAAACTGCTGGTCTTCCATCTGGTAGGCTACTTGCTTACCTGCTAAGCCACCAGGGATTTTGATGGAGATTGAGCAAAAATGTACACTGCCACAAGTATACAGCTGCTGTGCAGCAGTGGTAAGTAAAGCTCCTAGGGAGTGCATAAGGGATGGTTTGCTTTAAGAAATAAAATAGAATAAAGTTTGTAAAACAAGAGCAGTCATTGTCAAAATTTTGGCTGTACTAGAAGGACCGGAAACATACAAAAACATGGTGACCGCGGCTGGTTTCAAACTGCTGGCCTTCCATCTGGTAGGCTGCTTGCTTACCCACTAAGCCACTGAGGAATTTGATGGATTGAGTGAAAATGTACACTGCCACAAGTATACAGCTGCTGTGGAGCAGTGGTAAGTAAAGCGCCTAGGGAGCGCATAAGGGATGGTTTGCTTTAAGAAATAAAATAGAATAAAGTTTGTAAAACAAGAGCAGTCATTGTCAAAATTTTGGCTGTACTAGAAGGACCGGAAACATACAAAAACATGGCGACCGCGGCTGGATTCAAACTGCTGGCCTGCCATTTGGTAGGCTGCTTGCTTTACCCACCAAGCCACTGGGGATTTTGATGGATTGAGTGAAAATGTACACTGCCACAAGTATACAGCTGCTGTGGAGCAGTGGTAAGTAAAGTGCCTAGGGAGCACAAAGCCTCGGGTTCGAATCCTCCCTGTGCCTTCCAAATATTCCTGTGGGAAAGTGGGCTGCTTAAATTGAATCCCAATGGGATGAGCGAAATTTGAGTATAATGGAGGCTGCAGCAATATCTAGGGCTATAGAAAGTGGGATCCTATCCCCCCTTCCATATCAGTATATGGGGTGACCAAAATCTGCCAAGTAAAAGTATGGGACTCCAGCAGCTATATGGGTGGAGGTGTAAAGTCTAGATAGGAACATTAGAATGTAAAGGGGCGGGGCTAAGATAGGCAAAGGGGGAGAATGTTGAGCTGGGAATAATGGGGTGGGGTGGTAGTGGGTCCAGAAAAGGGGGAGGGGTCATGGTAAAGATAGGAACATTAGAATGTAAAGGGGCGGGACTAAGATAGACAAAGGGGGAGGAGGCTGAGCTGGGAATAATGGGGTGGGGCGGTAGTGGGTCCAGAAAAGGGGGAGGGGTCATGGTAAAGATAGGAACATTAGAATGTAAAGGGACGGGAAATTGGACACAAAACACTTTCATATTTCTTGCTGTATCTAAAAAAAAATATTTAATGTCAATATATTGGCAATTTTATTTTCTGCTTTTCAGGAATATCATGACCATCTATAGAGCAAAAGTAACCTGCTAACCATCAAATGTACAACAAATAAAGGGAAAAGTAAAGTAGGTAACATACTGCAATTTAAAACCTTCCAAAATGGTTTAGGTAATAAGGTAAAATCAACAGTTTAGTGTAATGGAAGAGAAATAGGTGGAGTAAGTTTTATAGATATGATAATTGTTTCTATCTTTTCTAGGGACCTAAGCTCCTCCCACTTATCAAATTATCTACTTTTAAAATGCTTGAAGCCCTAATGCGTCCATGAATTGGGTGACATTGGCCTTTTGTGGGCTATAAGGGAAAGAATATTGAAAGCGCTCCCAGACTGGATACAGTTTCAGTGCTCTCGTGGCCTTTGTTTCTGTGTGTGTGTGTGTGTCTTTTTCTCTCTCCACAAGTGAAAGCAAGGGAGTGCAAGGCCTATCAATGAGATTGTTTTTATTAGAGCTAGAAGAATGCCTTGGTGCGGCGAAGCTGGGATGCTCTGTAAGCCTTAAAGGCAAAGATCCTGGGGCACAATGAAGCCAGAGTCTCTCCTTGCACTGCTGCGGAGATGGGACACAAAGACTTCTCACAGAAGTATTTCCCCTTGCTGATGCTTTTCTGGATACATGGCATGGACATGGCTTCAAGTGTGCAAACGTTGCCAACAGAAGGTTCATGTTAAATCAGTAGTTCCCCAACAGCAAATCGTGCATTTGATTACATAGGGAGTAGAGGCCAAAATCCCAGTTTCCTTTGTAAAGATCTCTTAAAAGCTGCTGCTGTTGTTGCTTCTGCAGAGCTTCTCCGGGTGCAGAGGAGGGAACATGCTCTGGCTTAATGAGGTCTCGTGGGGAAGAGGAACAGGTGGCATAACAGTCTCTCTCCGTGCTAAATTTCCGCCCACCTTTCTATTCCACATCGGCATTGGTTGCTAGCTGGATGCATCTGAAATGTAAGTGCATAGGCTAGGCCCTTTGCAGAACTGTCTTAGCAATATACATGATCCAGCATGCTAAAACGGCGTCATCTTCCCTTTGATTAAGGCCACCTCCTTCTCGTTAAGGGCAAAAAATACCATTACAATGTACTGTAGAGCTTCTCTGCTTAAAGGGACGTTGTAGTACAAAAATGATATGCTCTATTCGTCGTCGACCCAGCTGGCTGACTGCAGCTGAGTATTGTCTCATCAGCTGCATCTGATCAGTGACCAGGAGTTCTCTGTGGCTTCAGAGCAGTACCTGAACTATGTGCATGACCCATCTGTGCGGTTAACACACATAGACTTGCAGTGTCACTAGTGATAAAATGACCTGCTCTAACGAATGAGAGCATGTCATTTTTGACCATTAATAATAATAAGAAAAAAAAAACGATGAGCAGTAACAATATTTCTTGCTGTAACGAGCTGAAATAAAACAAGGTTTTATATTTCTTCCTGTAAACTGCTACTTGAAGAACAGCGTTTAGATGGAGAACACGCAGCAATAGCTGGATTCTAACTCGCAACCTTTGACATGTGGGGCATGACCCATTAGGCTACACCGGCTGGCTTGGTGTGTGCTGAACAGGCCTAGAACCCATTATGTTTACAGTTTTAGACCACTAATCCCACAGCGGGACTCAAGCTCCCAATTTAAGGGCTGTTAGGCGACGATGACAGCCACACAGCTACTCTGGTTGACCCTTCTGATGGCATACAGGGGAAGTACTCATTCATTTCACAAATTTAGCTCGTTGACCCAAGAAAATCATGCTTAAGTAGAAAATAGATGACTTGCTGTACGTTATGAAAACAGAGTAGGATTTGCAAATTAAAATAAACTTTGGATTGCTGATTATAAAACGCAACTTAAGGCCATGCAATAAGAATTTGCAGCAACCACAGAGGGATTCAAACTCCCGCCAGTGTAGCCGCTGAGCTAACCACTAGACTGTACCAGCAGACTTGCGGCTAGTGGGGAAGGGCCAGTACCCATTATCTTTACAGTTGTAGTCCATTAATCCAAGAAAAAAGATAAAGGGACATGAAACCCCATTTTTCTTCTTCTGCTTCTTTTTTTTTTCCTTTTTCATGATTCAGATAGAATCTTCAATTTTAAACAACTCTACAATTTACTTCTATTATGTAATTTGCATCATTCTCTTTCTATCCTTTGTTGAAGAAATAGCAATGCAATGCACAGCTGCTTAGCCTACCTAGGTGTGCTTTTCAACAAAGGATATCAAGAGAACAAAACAAACAAGAGAATAGAAGTTCATTGGAAAGTTGTTTCAAATTGCATGCTCTATCTGAAGCGTGAAAGATAAACATTTGGGTTTCATGTTCCTTTAATACATAGTAAGGAGGAGATGACTTGCTTTAAGAAATAAAATAGAATAATCTTTGCAACAAAAAGGTTAACTGGTTAATTGTCAAATGCTATTGAATGTACATTCTGCTTGGGGTAGCAGCACTTTCTACCTTCTCCTTGGTGACAGCGGCTGGGTTCAAACTGCTGGTCTTCCATCTGGTAGGCTACTTGCTTACCTGCTAAGCCACCAGGGATTTTGATGGAGATTGAGCAAAAATGTACACTGCCACAAGTATACAGCTGCTGTGCAGCAGTGGTAAGTAAAGCTCCTAGGGAGTGCATAAGGGATGGTTTGCTTTAAGAAATAAAATAGAATAAAGTTTGTAAAACAAGAGCAGTCATTGTCAAAATTTTGGCTGTACTAGAAGGACCGGAAACATACAAAAACATGGTGACCGCGGCTGGTTTCAAACTGCTGGCCTTCCATCTGGTAGGCTGCTTGCTTACCCACTAAGCCACTGAGGAATTTGATGGATTGAGTGAAAATGTACACTGCCACAAGTATACAGCTGCTGTGGAGCAGTGGTAAGTAAAGCGCCTAGGGAGCGCATAAGGGATGGTTTGCTTTAAGAAATAAAATAGAATAAAGTTTGTAAAACAAGAGCAGTCATTGTCAAAATTTTGGCTGTACTAGAAGGACCGGAAACATACAAAAACATGGCGACCGCGGCTGGATTCAAACTGCTGGCCTGCCATTTGGTAGGCTGCTTGCTTTACCCACCAAGCCACTGGGGATTTTGATGGATTGAGTGAAAATGTACACTGCCACAAGTATACAGCTGCTGTGGAGCAGTGGTAAGTAAAGTGCCTAGGGAGCACAAAGCCTCGGGTTCGAATCCTCCCTGTGCCTTCCAAATATTCCTGTGGGAAAGTGGGCTGCTTAAATTGAATCCCAATGGGATGAGCGAAATTTGAGTATAATGGAGGCTGCAGCAATATCTAGGGCTATAGAAAGTGGGATCCTATCCCCCCTTCCATATCAGTATATGGGGTGACCAAAATCTGCCAAGTAAAAGTATGGGACTCCAGCAGCTATATGGGTGGAGGTGTAAAGTCTAGATAGGAACATTAGAATGTAAAGGGGCGGGGCTAAGATAGGCAAAGGGGGAGAATGCTGAGCTGGGAATAATGGGGTGGGGCGGTAGTGGGTCCAGAAAAGGGGGAGGGGTCATGGTAAAGATAGGAACATTAGAATGTAAAGGGGCGGGGCTAAGATAGACAAATGGGGAGGAGGCTGAGCTGGGAATAATGGGGTGGGGCGGTAGTGGGTCCAGAAAAGGGGGAGGGGTCATGGTAAATATAGGAACATTAGAATGTAAAGGGACGGGAAATTGGACACAAAACACTTTCATATTTCTTGCTGTATCTAAAAAAAAATATTTAATGTCAATATATTGGCAATTTTATTTTCTGCTTTTCAGGAATATCATGACCATCTATAGAGCAAAAGTAACCTGCTAACCATCAAATGTACAACAAATAAAGGGAAAAGTAAAGTAGGTAACATACTGCAATTTAAAACCTTCCAAAATGGTTTAGGTAATAAGGTAAAATCAACAGTTTAGTGTAATGGAAGAGAAATAGGTGGAGTAAGTTTTATAGATATGATAATTGTTTCTATCTTTTCTAGGGACCTAAGCTCCTCCCACTTATCAAATTATCTACTTTTAAAATGCTTGAAGCCCTAATGCGTCCATGAATTGGGTGACATTGGCCTTTTGTGGGCTATAAGGGAAAGAATATTGAAAGCGCTCCCAGACTGGATACAGTTTCAGTGCTCTCGTGGCCTTTGTTTCTGTGTGTGTGTGTGTGTCTTTTTCTCTCTCCACAAGTGAAAGCAAGGGAGTGCAAGGCCTATCAATGAGATTGTTTTTATTAGAGCTAGAAGAATGCCTTGGTGCGGCGAAGCTGGGATGCTCTGTAAGCCTTAAAGGCAAAGATCCTGGGTCACAATGAAGCCAGAGTCTCTCCTTGCACTGCTGCGGAGATGGGACACAAAGACTTCTCACAGAAGTATTTCCCCTTGCTGATGCTTTTCTGGATACATGGCATGGACATGGCTTCAAGTGTGCAAACGTTGCCAACAGAAGGTTCATGTTAAATCAGTAGTTCCCCAACAGCAAATCGTGCATTTGATTACATAGGGAGTAGAGGCCAAAATCCCAGTTTCCTTTGTAAAGATCTCTTAAAAGCTGCTGCTGTTGTTGCTTCTGCAGAGCTTCTCCGGGTGCAGAGGAGGGAACATGCTCTGGCTTAATGAGGTCTCGTGGGGAAGAGGAACAGGTGGCATAACAGTCTCTCTCCGTGCTAAATTTCCGCCCACCTTTCTATTCCACATCGGCATTGGTTGCTAGCTGGATGCATCTGAAATGTAAGTGCATAGGCTAGGCCCTTTGCAGAACTGTCTTAGCAATATACATGATCCAGCATGCTAAAACGGCGTCATCTTCCCTTTGATTAAGGCCACCTCCTTCTCGTTAAGGGCAAAAAATACCATTACAATGTACTGTAGAGCTTCTCTGCTTAAAGGGACGTTGTAGTACAAAAATGATATGCTCTATTCGTCGTCGACCCAGCTGGCTGACTGCAGCTGAGTATTGTCTCATCAGCTGCATCTGATCAGTGACCAGGAGTTCTCTGTGGCTTCAGAGCAGTACCTGAACTATGTGCATGACCCATCTGTGCGGTTAACACACATAGACTTGCAGTGTCACTAGTGATAAAATGACCTGCTCTAACGAATGAGAGCATGTCATTTTTGACCATTAATAATAATAAGAAAAAAAAAACGATGAGCAGTAACAATATTTCTTGCTGTAACGAGCTGAAATAAAACAAGGTTTTATATTTCTTCCTGTAAACTGCTACTTGAAGAACAGCGTTTAGATGGAGAACACGCAGCAATAGCTGGATTCTAACTCGCAACCTTTGACATGTGGGGCATGACCCATTAGGCTACACCGGCTGGCTTGGTGTGTGCTGAACAGGCCTAGAACCCATTATGTTTACAGTTTTAGACCACTAATCCCACAGCGGGACTCAAGCTCCCAATTTAAGGGCTGTTAGGCGACGATGACAGCCACACAGCTACTCTGGTTGACCCTTCTGATGGCATACAGGGGAAGTACTCATTCATTTCACAAATTTAGCTCGTTGACCCAAGAAAATCATGCTTAAGTAGAAAATAGATGACTTGCTGTACGTTATGAAAACAGAGTAGGATTTGCAAATTAAAATAAACTTTGGATTGCTGATTATAAAACGCAACTTAAGGCCATGCAATAAGAATTTGCAGCAACCACAGAGGGATTCAAACTCCCGCCAGTGTAGCCGCTGAGCTAACCACTAGACTGTACCAGCAGACTTGCGGCTAGTGGGGAAGGGCCAGTACCCATTATCTTTACAGTTGTAGTCCATTAATCCAAGAAAAAAGATAAAGGGACATGAAACCCCATTTTTCTTCTTCTGCTTCTTTTTTTTTTCCTTTTTCATGATTCAGATAGAATCTTCAATTTTAAACAACTCTACAATTTACTTCTATTATGTAATTTGCATCATTCTCTTTCTATCCTTTGTTGAAGAAATAGCAATGCACAGCTGCTTAGCCTACCTAGGTGTGCTTTTCAACAAAGGATATCAAGAGAACAAAACAAACAAGAGAATAGAAGTTCATTGGAAAGTTGTTTCAAATTGCATGCTCTATCTGAAGCGTGAAAGATAAACATTTGGGTTTCATGTTCCTTTAATACATAGTAAGGAGGAGATGACTTGCTTTAAGAAATAAAATAGAATAATCTTTGCAACAAAAAGGTTAACTGGTTAATTGTCAAATGCTATTGAATGTACATTCTGCTTGGGGTAGCAGCACTTTCTACCTTCTCCTTGGTGACAGCGGCTGGGTTCAAACTGCTGGTCTTCCATCTGGTAGGCTACTTGCTTACCTGCTAAGCCACCAGGGATTTTGATGGAGATTGAGCAAAAATGTACACTGCCACAAGTATACAGCTGCTGTGCAGCAGTGGTAAGTAAAGCTCCTAGGGAGCGCATAAGGGATGGTTTGCTTTAAGAAATAAAATAGAATAAAGTTTGTAAAACAAGAGCAGTCATTGTCAAAATTTTGGCTGTACTAGAAGGACCGGAAACATACAAAAACATGGTGACCGCGGCTGGATTCAAACTGCTGGCCTTCCATCTGGTAGGCTGCTTGCTTACCCACTAAGCCACTGAGGAATTTGATGGATTAAGTGAAAATGTACACTGCCACAAGTGTACAGCTGCTGTGGAGCAGTGGTAAGTAAAGCGCCTAGGGAGCGCATAAGGGATGGTTTGCTTTAAGAAATAAAATAGAATAAAGTTTGTAAAACAAGAGCAGTCATTGTCAAAATTTTGGCTGTACTAGAAGGACCGGAAACATACAAAAACATGGCGACCGCGGCTGGATTCAAACTGCTGGCCTGCCATTTGGTAGGCTGCTTGCTTTACCCACCAAGCCACTGGGGATTTTGATGGATTGAGTGAAAATGTACACTACCACAAGTATACAGCTGCTGTGCAGCAGTGGTAAGTAAAGCGCCTAGGGAGCGCATAAGGGTGGTTTGCTTTAAGAAATAAAATAGAATAAAGTTTGTAAAACAAGAGCAGTCATTGTCAAAATTTTGGCTGTACTAGAAGGACCGGAAAAAAACAAAAACATTGCAACAGCGGCTGGATTCAAACTGCTGACCATCCATCTGGTAGGCCGCTTGCTTACCCACTAAGCCACCAGGGATTGTAATGGATTGAGAGAAAATGTACACTGCCACAAGTATACAGCTGCTGTGCAGCAGTGGTAAGTAAAGCACCTAGGGAGCGCATAAGGGATGGTTTGCTTTAAGAAATAAAATAGAATAAAGTTTGTAAAACAAGAGCAGTTATTGTCAAAATTTTGGCTGTACTAGAAGGACCGGAAACTTACAAAAACATGGCGACTGCAGCTGGATTCAAACTGCTGGCCTGCCATCTGGTAGGCTGCTTGCTTACCCACCAAGCCACCGGGGATTTTGATGGATTGAGTGAAAATGTACACTGCCACAAGTATACAGCTGCTGTGCAGCAGTGGTAAGTAAAGCGCCTAGGGAGCGCATAAGGGATGGTTTGCTTTAAGAAATAGAATATAGTTTGTAAAACAAGAGCAGTCATTGTCAAAATTTTGGCTGTATTAGAAGGACCGGAAACATACAAAAACATGGCGACCGCGGCTGGATTCAAACTGCTGACCTTCCATCTGGCAGACTGCTTGCTTACCCACCAGGCCACCAGGGATTTTGATGGATTGAGTGAAAATGTACACTGTCACAAGTATACAGCTGCTGTGGAGCAGTGGTAAGTAAAGTGCCTAGGGAGCACAAAGCCTCGGGTTCGAATCCTCCCTGTGCCTTCCAAATATTCCTGTGGGAAAGTGGGCTGCTTAAATTGAATCCCAATGGGATGAGCGAAATTTGAGTATAATGGAGGCTGCAGCAATATCTAGGGCTATAGAAAGTGGGATCCTATCCCCCCTTCCATATCAGTATATGGGGTGACCAAAATCTGCCAAGTAAAAGTATGGGACTCCAGCAGCTATATGGGTGGAGGTGTAAAGTCTAGATAGGAACATTAGAATGTAAAGGGGCGGGGCTAAGATAGGCAAAGGGGGAGAATGTTGAGCTGGGAATAATGGGGTGGGGTGGTAGTGGGTCCAGAAAAGGGGGAGGGGTCATGGTAAAGATAGGAACATTAGAATGTAAAGGGTTGGGACTAAGATAGACAAATGGGGAGGAGGCTGAGCTGGGAATAATAGGGTGGGGCGGTAGTGGGTCCAGAAAAGGGGGAGGGGTCATGGTAAAGATAGGAACATTAGAATGTAAAGGGACGGGAAATTGGACACAAAACACTTTCATATTTCTTGCTGTATCTAAAAAAAAATATTTAATGTCAATATATTGGCAATTTTATTTTCTGCTTTTCAGGAATATCATGACCATCTATAGAGCAAAAGTAACCTGCTAACCATCAAATGTACAACAAATAAAGGGAAAAGTAAAGTAGGTAACATACTGCAATTTAAAACCTTCCAAAATGGTTTAGGTAATAAGGTAAAATCAACAGTTTAGTGTAATGGAAGAGAAATAGGTGGAGTAAGTTTTATAGATATGATAATTGTTTCTATCTTTTCTAGGGACCTAAGCTCCTCCCACTTATCAAATTATCTACTTTTAAAATGCTTGAAGCCCTAATGCGTCCATGAATTGGGTGACATTGGCCTTTTGTGGGCTATAAGGGAAAGAATATTGAAAGCGCTCCCAGACTGGATACAGTTTCAGTGCTCTCGTGGCCTTTGTTTCTGTGTGTGTGTGTGTGTCTTTTTCTCTCTCCACAAGTGAAAGCAAGGGAGTGCAAGGCCTATCACTGAGATTGTTTTTATTAGAGCTAGAAGAATGCCTTGGTGCGGCGAAGCTGGGATGCTCTGTAAGCCTTCAAGGCAAAGATCCTGGGTCACAATGAAGCCAGAGTCTCTCCTTGCACTGCTGCGGAGATGGGACACAAAGACTTCTCACAGAAGTATTTCCCCTTGCTGATGCTTTTCTGGATACATGGCATGGACATGGCTTCAAGTGTGCAAACGTTGCCAACAGAAGGTTCATGTTAAATCAGTAGTTCCCCAACAGCAAATCGTGCATTTGATTACATAGGGAGTAGAGGCCAAAATCCCAGTTTCCTTTGTAAAGATCTCTTAAAAGCTGCTGCTGTTGTTGCTTCTGCAGAGCTTCTCCGGGTGCAGAGGAGGGAACATGCTCTGGCTTAATGAGGTCTCGTGGGGAAGAGGAACAGGTGGCATAACAGTCTCTCTCCGTGCTAAATTTCCGCCCACCTTTCTATTCCACATCGGCATTGGTTGCTAGCTGGATGCATCTGAAATGTAAGTGCATAGGCTAGGCCCTTTGCAGAACTGTCTTAGCAATATACATGATCCAGCATGCTAAAACGGCGTCATCTTCCCTTTGATTAAGGCCACCTCCTTCTCGTTAAGGGCAAAAAATACCATTACAATGTACTGTAGAGCTTCTCTGCTTAAAGGGACGTTGTAGTACAAAAATGATATGCTCTATTCGTCGTCGACCCAGCTGGCTGACTGCAGCTGAGTATTGTCTCATCAGCTGCATCTGATCAGTGACCAGGAGTTCTCTGTGGCTTCAGAGCAGTACCTGAACTATGTGCATGACCCATCTGTGCGGTTAACACACATAGACTTGCAGTGTCACTAGTGATAAAATGACCTGCTCTAACGAATGAGAGCATGTCATTTTTGACCATTAATAATAATAAGAAAAAAAAAACGATGAGCAGTAACAATATTTCTTGCTGTAACGAGCTGAAATAAAACAAGGTTTTATATTTCTTCCTGTAAACTGCTACTTGAAGAACAGCGTTTAGATGGAGAACACGCAGCAATAGCTGGATTCTAACTCGCAACCTTTGACATGTGGGGCATGACCCATTAGGCTACACCGGCTGGCTTGGTGTGTGCTGAACAGGCCTAGAACCCATTATGTTTACAGTTTTAGACCACTAATCCCACAGCGGGACTCAAGCTCCCAATTTAAGGGCTGTTAGGCGACGATGACAGCCACACAGCTACTCTGGTTGACCCTTCTGATGGCATACAGGGGAAGTACTCATTCATTTCACAAATTTAGCTCGTTGACCCAAGAAAATCATGCTTAAGTAGAAAATAGATGACTTGCTGTACGTTATGAAAACAGAGTAGGATTTGCAAATTAAAATAAACTTTGGATTGCTGATTATAAAACGCAACTTAAGGCCATGCAATAAGAATTTGCAGCAACCACAGAGGGATTCAAACTCCCGCCAGTGTAGCCGCTGAGCTAACCACTAGACTGTACCAGCAGACTTGCGGCTAGTGGGGAAGGGCCAGTACCCATTATCTTTACAGTTGTAGTCCATTAATCCAAGAAAAAAGATAAAGGGACATGAAACCCCATTTTTCTTCTTCTGCTTCTTTTTTTTTTCCTTTTTCATGATTCAGATAGAATCTTCAATTTTAAACAACTCTACAATTTACTTCTATTATGTAATTTGCATCATTCTCTTTCTATCCTTTGTTGAAGAAATAGCAATGCACAGCTGCTTAGCCTACCTAGGTGTGCTTTTCAACAAAGGATATCAAGAGAACAAAACAAACAAGAGAATAGAAGTTCATTGGAAAGTTGTTTCAAATTGCATGCTCTATCTGAAGCGTGAAAGATAAACATTTGGGTTTCATGTTCCTTTAATACATAGTAAGGAGGAGATGACTTGCTTTAAGAAATAAAATAGAATAATCTTTGCAACAAAAAGATTAACTGGTTAATTGTCAAATGCTATTGAATGTACATTCTGCTTGGGGTAGCAGCACTTTCTACCTTCTCCTTGGTGACAGCGGCTGGGTTCAAACTGCTGGTCTTCCATCTGGTAGGCTACTTGCTTACCTGCTAAGCCACCAGGGATTTTGATGGAGATTGAGCAAAAATGTACACTGCCACAAGTATACAGCTGCTGTGCAGCAGTGGTAAGTAAAGCTCCTAGGGAGCGCATAAGGGATGGTTTGCTTTAAGAAATAAAATAGAATAAAGTTTGTAAAACAAGAGCAGTCATTGTCAAAATTTTGGCTGTACTAGAAGGACCGGAAACATACAAAAACATGGTGACCGCGGCTGGATTCAAACTGCTGGCCTTCCATCTGGTAGGCTGCTTGCTTACCCACTAAGCCACTGAGGAATTTGATGGATTGAGTGAAAATGTACACTGCCACAAGTATACAGCTGCTGTGGAGCAGTGGTAAGTAAAGCGCCTAGGGAGCGCATAAGGGATGGTTTGCTTTAAGAAATAAAATAGAATAAAGTTTGTAAAACAAGAGCAGTCATTGTCAAAATTTTGGCTGTACTAGAAGGACCGGAAAAAAACAAAAACATTGCAACAGCGGCTGGATTCAAACTGCTGACCATCCATCTGGTAGGCCGCTTGCTTACCCACTAAGCCACCAGGGATTGTAATGGATTGAGAGAAAATGTACACTGCCACAAGTATACAGCTGCTGTGCAGCAGTGGTAAGTAAAGCACCTAGGGAGCGCATAAGGGATGGTTTGCTTTAAGAAATAAAATAGAATAAAGTTTGTAAAACAAGAGCAGTTATTGTCAAAATTTTGGCTGTACTAGAAGGACCGGAAACTTACAAAAACATGGCGACTGCAGCTGGATTCAAACTGCTGGCCTGCCATCTGGTAGGCTGCTTGCTTACCCACCAAGCCACCGGGGATTTTGATGGATTGAGTGAAAATGTACACTGCCACAAGTATACAGCTGCTGTGCAGCAGTGGTAAGTAAAGCGCCTAGGGAGCGCATAAGGGATGGTTTGCTTTAAGAAATAGAATATAGTTTGTAAAACAAGAGCAGTCATTGTCAAAATTTTGGCTGTATTAGAAGGACCGGAAACATACAAAAACATGGCGACCGCGGCTGGATTCAAACTGCTGACCTTCCATCTGGCAGACTGCTTGCTTACCCACCAGGCCACCAGGGATTTTGATGGATTGAGTGAAAATGTACACTGCCACAAGTATACAGCTGCTGTGGAGCAGTGGTAAGTAAAGTGCCTAGGGAGCACAAAGCCTCGGGTTCGAATCCTCCCTGTGCCTTCCAAATATTCCTGTGGGAAAGTGGGCTGCTTAAATTGAATCCCAATGGGATGAGCGAAATTTGAGTATAATGGAGGCTGCAGCAATATCTAGGGCTATAGAAAGTGGGATCCTATCCCCCCTTCCATATCAGTATATGGGGTGACCAAAATCTGCCAAGTAAAAGTATGGGACTCCAGCAGCTATATGGGTGGAGGTGTAAAGTCTAGATAGGAACATTAGAATGTAAAGGGGCGGGGCTAAGATAGGCAAAGGGGGAGAATGTTGAGCTGGGAATAATGGGGTGGGGTGGTAGTGGGTCCAGAAAAGGGGGAGGGGTCATGGTAAAGATAGGAACATTAGAATGTAAAGGGGCGGGACTAAGATAGACAAAGGGGGAGGAGGCTGAGCTGGGAATAATGGGGTGGGGCGGTAGTGGGTCCAGAAAAGGGGGAGGGGTCATGGTAAATATAGGAACATTAGAATGTAAAGGGACGGGAAATTGGACACAAAACACTTTCATATTTCTTGCTGTATCTAAAAAAAAATATTTAATGTCAATATATTGGCAATTTTATTTTCTGCTTTTCAGGAATATCATGACCATCTATAGAGCAAAAGTAACCTGCTAACCATCAAATGTACAACAAATAAAGGGAAAAGTAAAGTAGGTAACATACTGCAATTTAAAACCTTCCAAAATGGTTTAGGTAATAAGGTAAAATCAACAGTTTAGTGTAATGGAAGAGAAATAGGTGGAGTAAGTTTTATAGATATGATAATTGTTTCTATCTTTTCTAGGGACCTAAGCTCCTCCCACTTATCAAATGATCTACTTTTAAAATGCTTGAAGCCCTAATGCGTCCATGAATTGGGTGACATTGGCCTTTTGTGGGCTATAAGGGAAAGAATATTGAAAGCGCTCCCAGACTGGATACAGTTTCAGTGCTCTCGTGGCCTTTGTTTCTGTGTGTGTGTGTGTCTTTTTCTCTCTCCACAAGTGAAAGCAAGGGAGTGCAAGGCCTATCAATGAGATTGTTTTTATTAGAGCTAGAAGAATGCCTTGGTGCGGCGAAGCTGGGATGCTCTGTAAGCCTTCAAGGCAAAGATCCTGGGTCACAATGAAGCCAGAGTCTCTCCTTGCACTGCTGCGGAGATGGGACACAAAGACTTCTCACAGAAGTATTTCCCCTTGCTGATGCTTTTCTGGATACATGGCATGGACATGGCTTCAAGTGTGCAAACGTTGCCAACAGAAGGTTCATGTTAAATCAGTAGTTCCCCAACAGCAAATCGTGCATTTGATTACATAGGGAGTAGAGGCCAAAATCCCAGTTTCCTTTGTAAAGATCTCTTAAAAGCTGCTGCTGTTGTTGCTTCTGCAGAGCTTCTCCGGGTGCAGAGGAGGGAACATGCTCTGGCTTAATGAGGTCTCGTGGGGAAGAGGAACAGGTGGCATAACAGTCTCTCTCCGTGCTAAATTTCCGCCCACCTTTCTATTCCACATCGGCATTGGTTGCTAGCTGGATGCATCTGAAATGTAAGTGCATAGGCTAGGCCCTTTGCAGAACTGTCTTAGCAATATACATGATCCAGCATGCTAAAACGGCGTCATCTTCCCTTTGATTAAGGCCACCTCCTTCTTGTTAAAGGCAAAAAATACCATTACAATGTACTGTAGAGCTTCTCTGCTTAAAGGGACGTTGTAGTACAAAAATGATATGCTCTATTCGTCGTCGACCCAGCTGGCTGACTGCAGCTGAGTATTGTCTCATCAGCTGCATCTGCTCAGTGACCAGGAGTTCTCTGTGGCTTCAGAGCAGTACCTGAACTATGTGCATGACCCATATGTGCGGTTAACACACATAGACTTGCAGTGTCACTAGTGATAAAATGACCTGCTCTAACGAATGAGAGCATGTCATTTTTGACCATTAATAATAATAAGAAAAAAAAAATGATGAGCAGTAACAATATTTCTTGCTGTAACGAGCTGAAATAAAACAAGGTTTTATATTTCTTCCTGTAAACTGCTACTTGAAGAACAGCGTTTAGATGGAGAACACGCAGCAATAGCTGGATTCTAACTCGCAACCTTTGACATGTGGGGCATGACCCATTAGGCTACACCGGCTGGCTTGGTGTGTGCTGAACAGGCCTAGAACCCATTATGTTTACAGTTTTAGACCACTAATCCCACAGCGGGACTCAAGCTCCCAATTTAAGGGCTG
This sequence comes from Bombina bombina, assembly GCF_027579735.1. Lineage (NCBI taxonomy): Eukaryota > Metazoa > Chordata > Amphibia > Anura > Bombinatoridae > Bombina > Bombina bombina. The sequence goes on along the minus strand of NC_069504.1, from coordinate 333,767,380 downwards.
TTAGGCGACAATGACAGCCACACAGCTACTCTGGTTGACCCTTCTGATGGCATACAGGGGAAGTACTCATTCATTTCACAAATTTAGCTCGTTGACCCAAGAAAATCATGCTTAAGTAGAAAATAGATGACTTGCTGTACGTTATGAAAACAGAGTAGGATTTGCAAATTAAAATAAACTTTGGATTGCTGATTATAAAACGCAACTTAAGGCCATGCAATAAGAATTTGCAGCAACCACAGAGGGATTCAAACTCCCGCCAGTGTAGCCGCTGAGCTAACCACTAGACTGTACCAGCAGACTTGCGGCTAGTGGGGAAGGGCCAGTACCCATTATCTTTACAGTTGTAGTCCATTAATCCAAGAAAAAAGATAAAGGGACATGAAACCCCATTTTTCTTCTTCTGCTTCTTTTTTTTTTCCTTTTTCATGATTCAGATAGAATCTTCAATTTTAAACAACTCTACAATTTACTTCTATTATGTAATTTGCATCATTCTCTTTCTATCCTTTGTTGAAGAAATAGCAATGCACATGGGTGAGCCAATAACATGAGGCATATGTATGCAGCCACCAATCAGCAGCTGCTTAGCCTACCTAGGTGTGCTTTTCAACAAAGGATATCAAGAGAACAAAACAAACAAGAGAATAGAAGTTCATTGGAAAGTTGTTTCAAATTGCATGCTCTATCTGAAGCGTGAAAGATAAACATTTGGGTTTCATGTTCCTTTAATACATAGTAAGGAGGAGATGACTTGCTTTAAGAAATAAAATAGAATAATCTTTGCAACAAAAAGGTTAACTGGTTAATTGTCAAATGCTATTGAATGTACATTCTGCTTGGGGTAGCAGCACTTTCTACCTTCTCCTTGGTGACAGCGGCTGGGTTCAAACTGCTGGTCTTCCATCTGGTAGGCTACTTGCTTACCTGCTAAGCCACCAGGGATTTTGATGGAGATTGAGCAAAAATGTACACTGCCACAAGTATACAGCTGCTGTGCAGCAGTGGTAAGTAAAGCTCCTAGGGAGCGCATAAGGGATGGTTTGCTTTAAGAAATAAAATAGAATAAAGTTTGTAAAACAAGAGCAGTCATTGTCAAAATTTTGGCTGTACTAGAAGGACCGGAAACATACAAAAACATGGTGACCGCGGCTGGATTCAAACTGCTGGCCTTCCATCTGGTAGGCTGCTTGCTTACCCACTAAGCCACTGAGGAATTTGATGGATTGAGTGAAAATGTACACTGCCACAAGTATACAGCTGCTGTGGAGCAGTGGTAAGTAAAGCGCCTAGGGAGCGCATAAGGGATGGTTTGCTTTAAGAAATAAAATAGAATAAAGTTTGTAAAACAAGAGCAGTCATTGTCAAAATTTTGGCTGTACTAGAAGGACCGGAAACATACAAAAACATGGCGACCGCGGCTGGATTCAAACTGCTGGCCTGCCATTTGGTAGGCTGCTTGCTTTACCCACCAAGCCACTGGGGATTTTGATGGATTGAGTGAAAATGTACACTACCACAAGTATACAGCTGCTGTGCAGCAGTGGTAAGTAAAGCGCCTAGGGAGCGCATAAGGGTGGTTTGCTTTAAGAAATAAAATAGAATAAAGTTTGTAAAACAAGAGCAGTCATTGTCAAAATTTTGGCTGTACTAGAAGGACCGGAAAAAAACAAAAACATTGCAACAGCGGCTGGATTCAAACTGCTGACCATCCATCTGGTAGGCCGCTTGCTTACCCACTAAGCCACCAGGGATTGTAATGGATTGAGAGAAAATGTACACTGCCACAAGTATACAGCTGCTGTGCAGCAGTGGTAAGTAAAGCACCTAGGGAGCGCATAAGGGATGGTTTGCTTTAAGAAATAAAATAGAATAAAGTTTGTAAAACAAGAGCAGTTATTGTCAAAATTTTGGCTGTACTAGAAGGACCGGAAACTTACAAAAACATGGCGACTGCAGCTGGATTCAAACTGCGGCCTGCCATCTGGTAGGCTGCTTGCTTACCCACCAAGCCACCTGGATTCAAACTGTTGGCCTGCCATCTGGTAGGCTGCTTGCTTACCCACCAAGCCACCGGGGATTTTGATGGATTGAGTGAAAATGTACACTGCCACAAGTATACAGCTGCTGTGCAGCAGTGGTAAGTAAAGCGCCTAGGGAGCGCATAAGGGATGGTTTGCTTTAAGAAATAGAATATAGTTTGTAAAACAAGAGCAGTCATTGTCAAAATTTTGGCTGTATTAGAAGGACCGGAAACATACAAAAACATGGCGACCGCGGCTGGATTCAAACTGCTGACCTTCCATCTGGCAGACTGCTTGCTTACCCACCAGGCCACCAGGGATTTTGATGGATTGAGTGAAAATGTACACTGCCACAAGTATACAGCTGCTGTGGAGCAGTGGTAAGTAAAGTGCCTAGGGAGCACAAAGCCTCGGGTTCGAATCCTCCCTGTGCCTTCCAAATATTCCTGTGGGAAAGTGGGCTGCTTAAATTGAATCCCAATGGGATGAGCGAAATTTGAGTATAATGGAGGCTGCAGCAATATCTAGGGCTATAGAAAGTGGGATCCTATCCCCCCTTCCATATCAGTATATGGGGTGACCAAAATCTGCCAAGTAAAAGTATGGGACTCCAGCAGCTATATGGGTGGAGGTGTAAAGTCTAGATAGGAACATTAGAATGTAAAGGGGCGGGGCTAAGATAGGCAAAGGGGGAGAATGTTGAGCTGGGAATAATGGGGTGGGGTGGTAGTGGGTCCAGAAAAGGGGGAGGGGTCATGGTAAAGATAGGAACATTAGAATGTAAAGGGGCGGGACTAAGATAGACAAAGGGGGAGGAGGCTGAGCTGGGAATAATGGGGTGGGGCGGTAGTGGGTCCAGAAAAGGGGGAGGGGTCATGGTAAATATAGGAACATTAGAATGTAAAGGGACGGGAAATTGGACACAAAACACTTTCATATTTCTTGCTGTATCTAAAAAAAAATATTTAATGTCAATATATTGGCAATTTTATTTTCTGCTTTTCAGGAATATCATGACCATCTATAGAGCAAAAGTAACCTGCTAACCATCAAATGTACAACAAATAAAGGGAAAAGTAAAGTAGGTAACATACTGCAATTTAAAACCTTCCAAAATGGTTTAGGTAATAAGGTAAAATCAACAGTTTAGTGTAATGGAAGAGAAATAGGTGGAGTAAGTTTTATAGATATGATAATTGTTTCTATCTTTTCTAGGGACCTAAGCTCCTCCCACTTATCAAATTATCTACTTTTAAAATGCTTGAAGCCCTAATGCGTCCATGAATTGGGTGACATTGGCCTTTTGTGGGCTATAAGGGAAAGAATATTGAAAGCGCTCCCAGACTGGATACAGTTTCAGTGCTCTCGTGGCCTTTGTTTCTGTGTGTGTGTGTGTCTTTTTCTCTCTCCACAAGTGAAAGCAAGGGAGTGCAAGGCCTATCAATGAGATTGTTTTTATTAGAGCTAGAAGAATGCCTTGGTGCGGCGAAGCTGGGATGCTCTGTAAGCCTTCAAGGCAAAGATCCTGGGTCACAATGAAGCCAGAGTCTCTCCTTGCACTGCTGCGGAGATGGGACACAAAGACTTCTCACAGAAGTATTTCCCCTTGCTGATGCTTTTCTGGATACATGGCATGGACATGGCTTCAAGTGTGCAAACGTTGCCAATAGAAGGTTCATGTTAAATCAGTAGTTCCCCAACAGCAAATCGTGCATTTGATTACATAGGGAGTAGAGGCCAAAATCCCAGTTTCCTTTGTAAAGATCTCTTAAAAGCTGCTGCTGTTGTTGCTTCTGCAGAGCTTCTCCGGGTGCAGAGGAGGGAACATGCTCTGGCTTAATGAGGTCTCGTGGGGAAGAGGAACAGGTGGCATAACAGTCTCTCTCCGTGCTAAATTTCCGCCCACCTTTCTATTCCACATCGGCATTGGTTGCTAGCTGGATGCATCTGAAATGTAAGTGCATAGGCTAGGCCCTTTGCAGAACTGTCTTAGCAATATACATGATCCAGCATGCTAAAACGGCGTCATCTTCCCTTTGATTAAGGCCACCTCCTTCTCGTTAAGGGCAAAAAATACCATTACAATGTACTGTAGAGCTTCTCTGCTTAAAGGGACGTTGTAGTACAAAAATGATATGCTCTATTCGTCGTCGACCCAGCTGGCTGACTGCAGCTGAGTATTGTCTCATCAGCTGCATCTGCTCAGTGACCAGGAGTTCTCTGTGGCTTCAGAGCAGTACCTGAACTATGTGCATGACCCATCTGTGCGGTTAACACACATAGACTTGCAGTGTCACTAGTGATAAAATGACCTGCTCTAACGAATGAGAGCATGTCATTTTTGACCATTAATAATAATAAGAAAAAAAAAACGATGAGCAGTAACAATATTTCTTGCTGTAACAAGCTGAAATAAAACAAGGTTTTATATTTCTTCCTGTAAACTGCTACTTGAAGAACAGCGTTTAGATGGAGAACACGCAGCAATAGCTGGATTCTAACTCGCAACCTTTGACATGTGGGGCATGACCCATTAGGCTACACCGGCTGGCTTGGTGTGTGCTGAACAGGCCTAGAACCCATTATGTTTACAGTTTTAGACCACTAATCCCACAGCGGGACTCAAGCTCCCAATTTAAGGGCTGTTAGGCGACGATGACAGCCACACAGCTACTCTGGTTGACCCTTCTGATGGCATACAGGGGAAGTACTCATTCATTTCACAAATTTAGCTCGTTGACCCAAGAATATCATGCTTAAGTAGAAAATAGATGACTTGCTGTACGTTATGAAAACAGAGTAGGATTTGCAAATTAAAATAAACTTTGGATTGCTGATTATAAAACGCAACTTAAGGCCATGCAATAAGAATTTGCAGCAACCACAGAGGGATTCAAACTCCCGCCAGTGTAGCCGCTGAGCTAACCACTAGACTGTACCAGCAGACTTGCGGCTAGTGGGGAAGGGCCAGTACCCATTATCTTTACAGTTGTAGTCCATTAATCCAAGAAAAAAGATAAAGGGACATGAAACCCCATTTTTCTTCTTCTGCTTCTTTTTTTTTTCCTTTTTCATGATTCAGATAGAATCTTCAATTTTAAACAACTCTACAATTTACTTCTATTATGTAATTTGCATCATTCTCTTTCTATCCTTTGTTGAAGAAATAGCAATGCACATGGGTGAGCCAATAACATGAGGCATATGTATGCAGCCACCAATCAGCAGCTGCTTAGCCTACCTAGGTGTGCTTTTCAACAAAGGATATCAAGAGAACAAAACAAACAAGAGAATAGAAGTTCATTGGAAAGTTGTTTCAAATTGCATGCTCTATCTGAAGCGTGAAAGATAAACATTTGGGTTTCATGTTCCTTTAATACATAGTAAGGAGGAGATGACTTGCTTTAAGAAATAAAATAGAATAATCTTTGCAACAAAAAGGTTAACTGGTTAATTGTCAAATGCTATTGAATGTACATTCTGCTTGGGGTAGCAGCACTTTCTACCTTCTCCTTGGTGACAGCGGCTGGGTTCAAACTGCTGGTCTTCCATCTGGTAGGCTACTTGCTTACCTGCTAAGCCACCAGGGATTTTGATGGAGATTGAGCAAAAATGTACACTGCCACAAGTATACAGCTGCTGTGCAGCAGTGGTAAGTAAAGCTCCTAGGGAGCGCATAAGGGATGGTTTGCTTTAAGAAATAAAATAGAATAAAGTTTGTAAAACAAGAGCAGTCATTGTCAAAATTTTGGCTGTACTAGAAGGACCGGAAACATACAAAAACATGGTGACCGCGGCTGGATTCAAACTGCTGGCCTTCCATCTGGTAGGCTGCTTGCTTACCCACTAAGCCACTGAGGAATTTGATGGATTGAGTGAAAATGTACACTGCCACAAGTATACAGCTGCTGTGGAGCAGTGGTAAGTAAAGCGCCTAGGGAGCGCATAAGGGATGGTTTGCTTTAAGAAATAAAATAGAATAAAGTTTGTAAAACAAGAGCAGTCATTGTCAAAATTTTGGCTGTACTAGAAGGACCGGAAACATACAAAAACATGGCGACCGCGGCTGGATTCAAACTGCTGGCCTGCCATTTGGTAGGCTGCTTGCTTTACCCACCAAGCCACTGGGGATTTTGATGGATTGAGTGAAAATGTACACTACCACAAGTATACAGCTGCTGTGCAGCAGTGGTAAGTAAAGCGCCTAGGGAGCGCATAAGGGTGGTTTGCTTTAAGAAATAAAATAGAATAAAGTTTGTAAAACAAGAGCAGTCATTGTCAAAATTTTGGCTGTACTAGAAGGACCGGAAAAAAACAAAAACATTGCAACAGCGGCTGGATTCAAACTGCTGACCATCCATATGGTAGGCCGCTTGCTTACCCACTAAGCCACCAGGGATTGTAATGGATTGAGAGAAAATGTACACTGCCACAAGTATACAGCTGCTGTGCAGCAGTGGTAAGTAAAGCACCTAGGGAGCGCATAAGGGATGGTTTGCTTTAAGAAATAGAATATAGTTTGTAAAACAAGAGCAGTCATTGTCAAAATTTTGGCTGTATTAGAAGGACCGGAAACATACAAAAACATGGCGACCGCGGCTGGATTCAAACTGCTGACCTTCCATCTGGCAGACTGCTTGCTTACCCACCAGGCCACCAGGGATTTTGATGGATTGAGTGAAAATGTACACTGCCACAAGTATACAGCTGCTGTGGAGCAGTGGTAAGTAAAGTGCCTAGGGAGCACAAAGCCTCGGGTTCGAATCCTCCCTGTGCCTTCCAAATATTCCCGTGGGAAAGTGGGCTGCTTAAATTGAATCCCAATGGGATGAGCGAAATTTGAGTATAATGGAGGCTGCAGCAATATCTAGGGTTATAGAAAGTGGGACCAAAATCTGCCAAGTAAAAGTATGGGACTCCAGCAGCTATATGGGTGGAGGTGTAAAGTCTAGATAGGAACATTAGAATGTAAAGGGGCGGGGCTAAGATAGGCAAAGGGGGAGGAGGCTGAGCTGGGAATAATGGGGTGGGGCGGTAGTGGGTCCAGAAAAGGGGGAGGGCTCATGGTAAAGATAGGAACATTAGAATGTAAAGCGGCGGGGCTAAGATAGGCAAAGGGGGAGGAGGCTGAGCTGGGAATGGTGGGGTGGTAGTGGATCCAGAAAAGGGGGAGGGGTCATGGTAAAGATAGGAACATTAGAATGTAAAGGGGCGGGGCTGAGATAGGCAAAGGGGGAGGAGGCTGAGCTGGGAATAATGGGGTGGTAGTGGGTCCAGAAAAGGGGGAGGGGTCATGGCCTAGATAGGAAAATTAGAATGTAAAGGGGCGGGGCTAAGATAGGCAAATCGGGGGAGGCTGAGCTGGGAGTAGTGGGTGGGTCCAGAAAAGGGGGAGGGGTCATGGTAAAGATAGGAACATTAGAATGTAAAGGGGCGGGGCTGAGATAGGCAAATCGGGGGAGGCTGAGCTGGGAGTAATGTAGTGGGTGGGTCCAGAAAAGGGGGGGTCATGGCCTCGATAGGAACATTAGAATGTAAAGGGGCGGGGCTAAGATAGGATGTGGAGTGAGAGGGGTCTGGCTGGGGGGAAAAAATGGGGACTGTCGGGATAAGAAAAAGGGGGACTGGGATGTGGAGAAGAAATGGGAATTGGTCTTGTTGTGGCCTATTGGAAGCAAAATAGGTGGAGAGAGTTTTATAGATATGATGATTGGTTCTATCATTTCTAGGGACTTAAGCTCCTCCTACTTTTGAAATGCTTGAAGCCCTAATGCGTCCATGAATTGGGTGACATTGGCCTTTTGTGGGCTATAAGGGAAAGAATATTGAAAGCGCTCCCAGACTGGATACAGTTTCAGTGCTCTCGTGGCCTTTGTTTCTGTGTGTGTGTGTGTCTTTTTCTCTCTCCACAAGTGAAAGCAAGGGAGTGCAAGGCCTATCAATGAGATTGTTTTTATTAGAGCTAGAAGAATGCCTTGGTGCGGCGAAGCTGGGATGCTCTGTAAGCCTTCAAGGCAAAGATCCTGGGTCACAATGAAGCCAGAGTCTCTCCTTGCACTGCTGCGGAGATGGGACACAAAGACTTCTCACAGAAGTATTTCCCCTTGCTGATGCTTTTCTGGATACATGGCATGGACATGGCTTCAAGTGTGCAAACGTTGCCAACAGAAGGTTCATGTTAAATCAGTAGTTCCCCAACAGCAAATCGTGCATTTGATTACATAGGGAGTAGAGGCCAAAATCCCAGTTTCCTTTGTAAAGATCTCTTAAAAGCTGCTGCTGTTGTTGCTTCTGCAGAGCTTCTCCGGGTGCAGAGGAGGGAACATGCTCTGGCTTAATGAGGTCTCGTGGGGAAGAGGAACAGGTGGCATAACAGTCTCTCTCCGTGCTAAATTTCCGCCCACCTTTCTATTCCACATCGGCATTGGTTGCTAGCTGGATGCATCTGAAATGTAAGTGCATAGGCTAGGCCCTTTGCAGAACTGTCTTAGCAATATACATGATCCAGCATGCTAAAACGGCGTCATCTTCCCTTTGATTAAGGCCACCTCCTTCTCGTTAAGGGCAAAAAATACCATTACAATGTACTGTAGAGCTTCTCTGCTTAAAGGGACGTTGTAGTACAAAAATGATATGCTCTATTCGTCGTCGACCCAGCTGGCTGACTGCAGCTGAGTATTGTCTCATCAGCTGCATCTGCTCAGTGACCAGGAGTTCTCTGTGGCTTCAGAGCAGTACCTGAACTATGTGCATGACCCATCTGTGCGGTTAACACACATAGACTTGCAGTGTCACTAGTGATAAAATGACCTGCTCTAACGAATGAGAGCATGTCATTTTTGACCATTAATAATAATAAGAAAAAAAAAACGATGAGCAGTAACAATATTTCTTGCTGTAACGAGCTGAAATAAAACAAGGTTTTATATTTCTTCCTGTAAACTGCTACTTGAAGAACAGCGTTTAGATGGAGAACACGCAGCAATAGCTGGATTCTAACTCGCAACCTTTGACATGTGGGGCATGACCCATTAGGCTACACCGGCTGGCTTGGTGTGTGCTGAACAGGCCTAGAACCCATTATGTTTACAGTTTTAGACCACTAATCCCACAGCGGGACTCAAGCTCCCAATTTAAGGGCTGTTAGGCGACGATGACAGCCACACAGCTACTCTGGTTGACCCTTCTGATGGCATACAGGGGAAGTACTCATTCATTTCACAAATTTAGCTCGTTGACCCAAGAAAATCATGCTTAAGTAGAAAATAGATGACTTGCTGTACGTTATGAAAACAGAGTAGGATTTGCAAATTAAAATAAACTTTGGATTGCTGATTATAAAACGCAACTTAAGGCCATGCAATAAGAATTTGCAGCAACCACAGAGGGATTCAAACTCCCGCCAGTGTAGCCGCTGAGCTAACCACTAGACTGAACCAGCAGACTTGCGGCTAGTGGGGAAGGGCCAGTACCCATTATCTTTACAGTTGTAGTCCATTAATCCAAGAAAAAAGATAAAGGGACATGAAACCCCATTTTTCTTCTTCTGCTTCTTTTTTTTTTCCTTTTTCATGATTCAGATAGAATCTTCAATTTTAAACAACTCTACAATTTACTTCTATTATGTAATTTGCATCATTCTCTTTCTATCCTTTGTTGAAGAAATAGCAATGCACATGGGTGAGCCAATAACATGAGGCATATGTATGCAGCCACCAATCAGCAGCTGCTTAGCCTACCTAGGTGTGCTTTTCAACAAAGGATATCAAGAGAACAAAACAAACAAGAGAATAGAAGTTCATTGGAAAGTTGTTTCAAATTGCATGCTCTATCTGAAGCGTGAAAGATAAACATTTGGGTTTCATGTTCCTTTAATACATAGTAAGGAGGAGATGACTTGCTTTAAGAAATAAAATAGAATAATCTTTGCAACAAAAAGGTTAACTGGTTAATTGTCAAATGCTATTGAATGTACATTCTGCTTGGGGTAGCAGCACTTTCTACCTTCTCCTTGGTGACAGCGGCTGGGTTCAAACTGCTGGTCTTCCATCTGGTAGGCTACTTGCTTACCTGCTAAGCCACCAGGGATTTTGATGGAGATTGAGCGAAAATGTACACTGCCACAAGTATACAGCTGCTGTGCAGCAGTGGTAAGTAAAGCTCCTAGGGAGCGCATAAGAGATGGTTTGCTTTAAGAAATAAAATAGAATAAAGTTTGTAAAACAAGAGCAGTCATTGTCAAAATTTTGGCTGTACTAGAAGGACCGGAAACATACAAAAACATGGTGACCGCGGCTGGATTCAAACTGCTGGCCTTCCATCTGGTAGGCTGCTTGCTTACCCACTAAGCCACTGAGGAATTTGATGGATTGAGTGAAAATGTACACTGCCACAAGTATACAGCTGCTGTGGAGCAGTGGTAAGTAAAGCGCCTAGGGAGCGCATAAGGGATGGTTTGCTTTAAGAAATAAAATAGAATAAAGTTTGTAAAACAAGAGCAGTCATTGTCAAAATTTTGGCTGTACTAGAAGGACCGGAAACATACAAAAACATGGCGACCGCGGCTGGATTCAAACTGCTGGCCTGCCATCTGGTAGGCTGCTTGCTTTACCCACCAAGCCACTGGGGATTTTGATGGATTGAGTGAAAATGTACACTACCACAAGTATACAGCTGCTGTGCAGCAGTGGTAAGTAAAGCGCCTAGGGAGCGCATAAGGGTGGTTTGCTTTAAGAAATAAAATAGAATAAAGTTTGTAAAACAAGAGCAGTCATTGTCAAAATTTTGGCTGTACTAGAAGGACCGGAAAAAAACAAAAACATTGCAACAGCGGCTGGATTCAAACTGCTGGCCATCCATCTGGTAGGCCGCTTGCTTACCCACTAAGCCACCAGGGATTGTAATGGATTGAGAGAAAATGTACACTGCCACAAGTATACAGCTGCTGTGCAGCAGTGGTAAGTAAAGCACCTAGGGAGCGCATAAGGGATGGTTTGCTTTAAGAAATAAAATAGAATAAAGTTTGTAAAACAAGAGCAGTTATTGTCAAAATTTTGGCTGTACTAGAAGGACCGGAAACTTACAAAAACATGGCGACTGCGGCTGGATTCAAACTGCTGGCCTGCCATCTGGTAGGCTGCTTGCTTACCCACCAAGCCACCGGGGATTTTGATGGATTGAGTGAAAATGTACACTGCCACAAGTATACAGCTGCTGTGCAGCAGTGGTAAGTAAAGCGCCTAGGGAGCGCATAAGGGATGGTTTGCTTTAAGAAATAGAATAAAGTTTGTAAAACAAGAGCAGTCATTGTCAAAATTTTGGCTGTATTAGAAGGACCGGAAACATACAAAAACATGGCGACCGCGGCTGGATTCAAACTGCTGGCCTGCCATCTGGCAGACTGCTTGCTTACCCACCAGGCCACCAGGGATTTTGATGGATTGAGTGAAAATGTACACTGCCACAAGTATACAGCTGCTGTGCAGCAGTGGTAAGTAAAGCGCCTAGGGAGCGCATAAGGGATGGTTTGCTTTAAGAAATAGAATATAGTTTGTAAAACAAGAGCAGTCATTGTCAAAATTTTGGCTGTATTAGAAGGACCGGAAACATACAAAAACATGGCGACCGCGGCTGGATAGGAACATTAGAATGTAAAGGGGTGGGACTAAGATAGACAAAGGGGGAGGAGGCTGAGCTGGGAATAATGGGGTGGGGCGGTAGTGGGTCCAGAAAAGGGGGAGGGGTCATGGTAAATATAGGAACATTAGAATGTAAAGGGTCGGGACTAAGATAGACAAATGGGGAGGAGGCTGAGCTGGGAATAATGGGGTGGGGCGGTAGTGGGTCCAGAAAAGGGGGAGGTGTCATGGTAAATATAGGAACATTAGAATGTAAAGGGGCGGGACTAAGATAGACACATGGGGAGAGGCTGAGCTGGGAATAATGGGGTGGGGCGGTAGTGGGTCCAGAAAAGGGGGAGGGGTCATGGTAAAGATAGGAACATTAGAATGTAAAGGGGCGGGACTAAGATAGACAAAGGGGGAGGAGGCTGAGCTGGGAATAATGGGGTGGGGCGGTAGTGGGTCCAGAAAAGGGGGAGGGGTCATGGTAAATATAGGAACATTAGAATGTAAAGGGGCGGGACTAAGATAGACAAATGGGGAGGAGGCTGAGCTGGGAATAATGGGGTGGGGCGGTAGTGGGTCCAGAAAAGGGGGAGGGCTCATGGTAAAGATAGGAACATTAGAATGTAAAGGGGCGGGGCTAAGATAGGCAAAGGGGGAGGAGGCTGAGCTGGGAATGGTGGGGTGGTAGTGGATCCAGAAAAGGGGGAGGGGTCATGGTAAAGATAGGAACATTAGAATGTAAAGGGGTGGGACTAAGATAGACAAAGGGGGAGGAGGCTGAGCTGGGAATAATGGGGTGGTAGTGGGTCCAGAAAAGGGGGAGGGGTCATGGCCTAGATAGGAAAATTAGAATGTAAAGGGGCGGGGCTAAGATAGGCAAATCGGGGGAGGCTGAGCTGGGAGTAGTGGGTGGGTCCAGAAAAGGGGGAGGGGTCATGGTAAAGATAGGAACATTAGAATGTAAAGGGGCGGGGCTGAGATAGGCAAATCGGGGGAGGCTGAGCTGGGAGTAATGTAGTGGGTGGGTCCAGAAAAGGGGGGGTCATGGCCTCGATAGGAACATTAGAATGTAAAGGGGCGGGGCTAAGATAGGATGTGGAGTGAGAGGGGTCTGGCTGGGGGGAAAAAATGGGGACTGTCGGGATAAGAAAAAGGGGGACTGGGATGTGGAGAAGAAATGGGAATTGGTCTTGTTGTGGCCTATTGGAAGCAAAATAGGTGGAGAGAGTTTTATAGATATGATGATTGGTTCTATCATTTCTAGGGACTTAAGCTCCTCCTACTTTTTAAATGCTTGAAGCCCTAATGCGTCCATGAATTGGGTGACATTGGCCTTTTGTGGGCTATAAGGGAAAGAATATTGAAAGCGCTCCCAGACTGGATACAGTTTCAGTGCTCTCGTGGCCTTTGTTTCTGTGTGTGTGTGTGTCTTTTTCTCTCTCCACAAGTGAAAGCAAGGGAGTGCAAGGCCTATCAATGAGATTGTTTTTATTAGAGCTAGAAGAATGCCTTGGTGCGGCGAAGCTGGGATGCTCTGTAAGCCTTCAAGGCAAAGATCCTGGGTCACAATGAAGCCAGAGTCTCTCCTTGCACTGCTGCGGAGATGGGACACAAAGACTTCTCACAGAAGTATTTCCCCTTGCTGATGCTTTTCTGGATACATGGCATGGACATGGCTTCAAGTGTGCAAACGTTGCCAACAGAAGGTTCATGTTAAATCAGTAGTTCCCCAACAGCAAATCGTGCATTTGATTACATAGGGAGTAGAGGCCAAAATCCCAGTTTCCTTTGTAAAGATCTCTTAAAAGCTGCTGCTGTTGTTGCTTCTGCAGAGCTTCTCCGGGTGCAGAGGAGGGAACATGCTCTGGCTTAATGAGGTCTCGTGGGGAAGAGGAACAGGTGGCATAACAGTCTCTCTCCGTGCTAAATTTCCGCCCACCTTTCTATTCCACATCGGCATTGGTTGCTAGCTGGATGCATCTGAAATGTAAGTGCATAGGCTAGGCCCTTTGCAGAACTGTCTTAGCAATATACATGATCCAGCATGCTAAAACGGCGTCATCTTCCCTTTGATTAAGGCCACCTCCTTCTCGTTAAGGGCAAAAAATACCATTACAATGTACTGTAGAGCTTCTCTGCTTAAAGGGACGTTGTAGTACAAAAATGATATTCTCTATTCGTCGTCGACCCAGCTGGCTGACTGCAGCTGAGTATTGTCTCATCAGCTGCATCTGCTCAGTGACCAGGAGTTCTCTGTGGCTTCAGAGCAGTACCTGAACTATGTGCATGACCCATCTGTGCGGTTAACACACATAGACTTGCAGTGTCACTAGTGATAAAATGACCTGCTCTAACGAATGAGAGCATGTCATTTTTGACCATTAATAATAATAAGAAAAAAAAAACGATGAGCAGTAACAATATTTCTTGCTGTAACGAGCTGAAATAAAACAAGGTTTTATATTTCTTCCTGTAAACTGCTACTTGAAGAACAGCGTTTAGATGGAGAACACGCAGCAATAGCTGGATTCTAACTCGCAACCTTTGACATGTGGGGCATGACCCATTAGGCTACACCGGCTGGCTTGGTGTGTGCTGAACAGGCCTAGAACCCATTATGTTTACAGTTTTAGACCACTAATCCCACAGCGGGACTCAAGCTCCCAATTTAAGGGCTGTTAGGCGACGATGACAGCCACACAGCTACTCTGGTTGACCCTTCTGATGGCATACAGGGGAAGTACTCATTCATTTCACAAATTTAGCTCGTTGACCCAAGAAAATCATGCTTAAGTAGAAAATAGATGACTTGCTGTACGTTATGAAAACAGAGTAGGATTTGCAAATTAAAATAAACTTTGGATTGCTGATTATAAAACGCAACTTAAGGCCATGCAATAAGAATTTGCAGCAACCACAGAGGGATTCAAACTCCCGCCAGTGTAGCCGCTGAGCTAACCACTAGACTGAACCAGCAGACTTGCGGCTAGTGGGGAAGGGCCAGTACCCATTATCTTTACAGTTGTAGTCCATTAATCCAAGAAAAAAGATAAAGGGACATGAAACCCCATTTTTCTTCTTCTGCTTCTTTTTTTTTTCCTTTTTCATGATTCAGATAGAATCTTCAATTTTAAACAACTCTACAATTTACTTCTATTATGTAATTTGCATCATTCTCTTTCTATCCTTTGTTGAAGAAATAGCAATGCACATGGGTGAGCCAATAACATGAGGCATATGTATGCAGCCACCAATCAGCAGCTGCTTAGCCTACCTAGGTGTGCTTTTCAACAAAGGATATCAAGAGAACAAAACAAACAAGAGAATAGAAGTTCATTGGAAAGTTGTTTCAAATTGCATGCTCTATCTGAAGCGTGAAAGATAAACATTTGGGTTTCATGTTCCTTTAATACATAGTAAGGAGGAGATGACTTGCTTTAAGAAATAAAATAGAATAATCTTTGCAACAAAAAGGTTAACTGGTTAATTGTCAAATGCTATTGAATGTACATTCTGCTTGGGGTAGCAGCACTTTCTACCTTCTCCTTGGTGACAGCGGCTGGGTTCAAACTGCTGGTCTTCCATCTGGTAGGCTACTTGCTTACCTGCTAAGCCACCAGGGATTTTGATGGAGATTGAGCGAAAATGTACACTGCCACAAGTATACAGCTGCTGTGCAGCAGTGGTAAGTAAAGCTCCTAGGGAGCGCATAAGGGATGGTTTGCTTTAAGAAATAAAATAGAATAAAGTTTGTAAAACAAGAGCAGTCATTGTCAAAATTTTGGCTGTACTAGAAGGACCGGAAACATACAAAAACATGGTGACCGCGGCTGGATTCAAACTGCTGGCCTTCCATCTGGTAGGCTGCTTGCTTACCCACTAAGCCACTGAGGAATTTGATGGATTGAGTGAAAATGTACACTGCCACAAGTATACAGCTGCTGTGGAGCAGTGGTAAGTAAAGCGCCTAGGGAGCGCATAAGGGATGGTTTGCTTTAAGAAATAAAATAGAATAAAGTTTGTAAAACAAGAGCAGTCATTGTCAAAATTTTGGCTGTACTAGAAGGACCGGAAACATACAAAAACATGGCGACCGCGGCTGGATTCAAACTGCTGGCCTGCCATCTGGTAGGCTGCTTGCTTTACCCACCAAGCCACTGGGGATTTTGATGGATTGAGTGAAAATGTACACTACCACAAGTATACAGCTGCTGTGCAGCAGTGGTAAGTAAAGCGCCTAGGGAGCGCATAAGGGTGGTTTGCTTTAAGAAATAAAATAGAATAAAGTTTGTAAAACAAGAGCAGTCATTGTCAAAATTTTGGCTGTACTAGAAGGACCGGAAAAAAAAAAAAAAAACATTGCAACAGCGGCTGGATTCAAACTGCTGGACCATCCATCTGGTAGGCCGCTTGCTTACCCACTAAGCCACCAGGGATTGTAATGGATTGAGAGAAAATGTACACTGCCACAAGTATACAGCTGCTGTGCAGCAGTGGTAAGTAAAGCACCTAGGGAGCGCATAAGGGATGGTTTGCTTTAAGAAATAAAATAGAATAAAGTTTGTAAAACAAGAGCAGTTATTGTCAAAATTTTGGCTGTACTAGAAGGACCGGAAACTTACAAAAACATGGCGACTGCAGCTGGATTCAAACTGCTGGCCTGCAATCTGGTAGGCTGCTTGCTTACCCACCAAGCCACCGGGGATTTTAATGGATTGAGTGAAAATGTACACTGCCACAAGTATACAGCTGCTGTGCAGCAGTGGTAAGTAAAGCGCCTAGTAAAATACCATTACAATGTACTGTAGAGCTTCTCTGCTTAAAGGGACGTTGTAGTACAAAAATGATATGCTCTATTCGTCGTCGACCCAGCTGGCTGACTGCAGCTGAGTATTGTCTCATCAGCTGCATCTGCTCAGTGACCAGGAGTTCTCTGTGGCTTCAGAGCAGTACCTGAACTATGTGCATGACCCATCTGTGCGGTTAACACACATAGACTTGCAGTGTCACTAGTGATAAAATGACCTGCTCTAACGAATGAGAGCATGTCATTTTTGACCATTAATAATAATAAGAAAAAAAAACGATGAGCAGTAACAATATTTCTTGCTGTAACGAGCTGAAATAAAACAAGGTTTTATATTTCTTCCTGTAAACTGCTACTTGAAGAACAGCGTTTAGATGGAGAACACGCAGCAATAGCTGGATTCTAACTCGCAACCTTTGACATGTGGGGCATGACCCATTAGGCTACACCGGCTGGCTTGGTGTGTGCTGAACAGGCCTAGAACCCATTATGTTTACAGTTTTAGACCACTAATCCCACAGCGGGACTCAAGCTCCCAATTTAAGGGCTGTTAGGCGACGATGACAGCCACACAGCTACTCTGGTTGACCCTTCTGATGGCATACAGGGGAAGTACTCATTCATTTCACAAATTTAGCTCGTTGACCCAAGAAAATCATGCTTAAGTAGAAAATAGATGACTTGCTGTACGTTATGAAAACAGAGTAGGATTTGCAAATTAAAATAAACTTTGGATTGCTGATTATAAAACGCAACTTAAGGCCATGCAATAAGAATTTGCAGCAACCACAGAGGGATTCAAACTCCCGCCAGTGTAGCCGCTGAGCTAACCACTAGACTGAACCAGCAGACTTGCGGCTAGTGGGGAAGGGCCAGTACCCATTATCTTTACAGTTGTAGTCCATTAATCCAAGAAAAAAGATAAAGGGACATGAAACCCCATTTTTCTTCTTCTGCTTCTTTTTTTTTCCTTTTTCATGATTCAGATAGAATCTTCAATTTTAAACAACTCTACAATTTACTTCTAATATGTAATTTGCATCATTCTCTTTCTATCCTTTGTTGAAGAAATAGCAATGCACATGGGTGAGCCAATAACATGAGGCATATGTATGCAGCCACCAATCAGCAGCTGCTTAGCCTACCTAGGTGTGCTTTTCAACAAAGGATATCAAGAGAACAAAACAAACAAGAGAATAGAAGTTCATTGGAAAGTTGTTTCAAATTGCATGCTCTATCTGAAGCGTGAAAGATAAACATTTGGGTTTCATGTTCCTTTAATACATAGTAAGGAGGAGATGACTTGCTTTAAGAAATAAAATAGAATAATCTTTGCAACAAAAAGGTTAACTGGTTAATTGTCAAATGCTATTGAATGTACATTCTGCTTGGGGTAGCAGCACTTTCTACCTTCTCCTTGGTGACAGCGGCTGGGTTCAAACTGCTGGTCTTCCATCTGGTAGGCTACTTGCTTACCTGCTAAGCCACCAGGGATTTTGATGGAGATTGAGTGAAAATGTACACTGCCACAAGTATACAGCTGCTGTGCAGCAGTGGTAAGTAAAGCTCCTAGGGAGCGCATAAGGGATGGTTTGCTTTAAGAAATAAAATAGAATAAAGTTTGTAAAACAAGAGCAGTCATTGTCAAAATTTTGGCTGTACTAGAAGGACCGGAAACATACAAA
The DNA here is from genome assembly GCF_027579735.1 of Bombina bombina. NCBI lineage: Eukaryota > Metazoa > Chordata > Amphibia > Anura > Bombinatoridae > Bombina > Bombina bombina. The sequence goes on along the minus strand of NC_069504.1, from coordinate 333,749,238 downwards.
AACATGGTGACCACGCCTGGATTCAAACTGCTGGCCTTCCATCTGGTAGGCCGCTTGCTTACCCACTAAGCCACTGAGGAATTTGATGGATTGAGTGAAAATGTACACTGCCACAAGTATACAGCTGCTGTGGAGCAGTGGTAAGTAAAGCGCCTAGGGAGCGCATAAGGGATGGTTTGCTTTAAGAAATAAAATAGAATAAAGTTTGTAAAACAAGAGCAGTCTTTGTCAAAATTTTGGCTGTACTAGAAGGACCGGAAACATACAAAAACATGGCGACCGGATTCAAACTGCTGGCCTGCCATCTGGTAGGCTGCTTGCTTTACCCACCAAGCCACTGGGGATTTTGATGGAGTGAGTGAAAATGTACACTACCACAAGTATACAGCTGCTGTGCAGCAGTGGTAAGTAAAGCGCCTAGGGAGCGCATAAGGGTGGTTTGCTTTAAGAAATAAAATAGAATAAAGTTTGTAAAACAAGAGCAGTCATTGTCAAAATTTTGGCTGTACTAGAAGGACCGGAAAAAAACAAAAACATTGCAACAGCGGCTGGATTCAAACTGCTGGCCATCCATCTGGTAGGCCGCTTGCTTACCCACTAAGCCACCAGGGATTGTAATGGATTGAGAGAAAATGTACACTGCCACAAGTATACAGCTGCTGTGCAGCAGTGGTAAGTAAAGCACCTAGGGAGCGCATAAGGGATGGTTTGCTTTAAGAAATAAAATAGAATAAAGTTTGTAAAACAAGAGCAGTTATTGTCAAAATTTTGGCTGTACTAGAAGGACCGGAAACTTACAAAAACAAGGCGACTGCGGCTGGATTCAAACTGCTGGCCTGCCATCTGGTAGGCTGCTTGCTTACCCACCAAGCCACCGGGGATTTTGATGGATTGAGTGAAAATGTACACTGCCACAAGTATACAGCTGCTGTGCAGCAGTGGTAAGTAAAACGCCTAGGGAGCGCATAAGGGATGGTTTGCTTTAAGAAATAGAATAAAGTTTGTAAAACAAGAGCAGTCATTGTCAAAATTTTGGCTGTATTAGATGGACCGGAAACATACAAAAACATGGCGACCGCGGCTGGATTCAAACTGCTGGCCTTCCATCTGGCAGACTGCTTGCTTACCCACCAGTCCACCAGGGATTTTGATGGATTGAGTGAAAATGTACACTGCCACAAGTATACAGCTGCTGTGGAGCAGTGGTAAGTAAAGCGCCTATGGAGCACAAAGCCTCCGGTTCGATTCCTCCCTGTGCCTTCCAAATATTCCCGTGGGAAAGTGGGCTGCTTAAATTGAATCCCAATGGGATGAGCGAAATTTGAGTATAATGGAGGCTCCAGCAATATCTAGGTCTATAGAAAGTGGGATCCTATCCCCCCTTCCATATCAGTATATGGGGTGACCGAAATCTGCCGAGTAAAAGTATGGGACCCCAGCAGCTATATGGGTGGAGGTGTAAAGTCTAGGTAAGAACATTAGAATGTAAAGGGGCGGGGCTAAGATAGGCAAAGGGGGAGAATGTTGAGCTGGGAATAATGGGGTGGGGTGGTAGTGGGTCCAGAAAAGGGGGAGGGTTCATGGTAAAGATAGGAACATTAGAATGTAAAGGGGTGGGGCTAAGATAGGCAAATGGGGGGAGGCTGAGCTGGGAGTAGTGGGTGGGTCCAGAAAAGGGGGGGTTATGGCCTAGATAGGAACATTAGAATGTAAAGGGGCAGGGCTAAGATAGGATGTGGAGTGAGAGGGGTCTGGATGGGGGGAAAAAATGGGGACTGTCAGGATAAGAAAAAGGGGGACTGGGATGTGGAGAAGAAATGGGAATTGGTCTTGTTGTGGCCTATTGGAAGCAAAATAGGTGGAGAGAGTTTTATAGATATGATGATTGGTTCTATCATTTCTAGGGAATTAAGCTCCTCCTACTTTTGAAATGCTTGAAGCCCTAATGCATTCATGAATTGGGTGACATTGGCCTTTTGTGGGCTATAAGGGAAAGAATATTGAAATCGCTCCCAGACTGGATACAGTTTCAGTGCTCTCGTGGCCTTTGTTTCTGTGTGTGTGTGTGTCTTTTTCTCTCTCCACAAGTGAAAGCAAGGGAGTGTAAGGCCTATCAATGAGATTGTTTTTATTAGAGCTAGAAGAATGCCTTGGTGCGGCGAAGCTAGGATGCTCTGTAAGCCTTCAAGGCAAAGATCCTGGGGCACAATGAAGCTAGTAGAATGCCTTGGTGCGGCGAAGCTGGGATGCTCTGTAAGCCTTCAAGGCAAAGATCTTGGCGCACAATGAAGCTAGAAGAATGCCTTGGGGCGGCGAAGCTGGGATGCTCTGTAAGCCTTAAAGGCAAAGATCCTGGGGCACAATGAAGCCAGAGTCTCTCCTTGCACTGCTGCGGAGATGGGACACAAAGACTTCTCACAGAAGTATTTCCCCTTGCTGTTGCTTTTCTGGATACATGGCATGGACATGGCTTCAAGTGTGCAAACGTTGCCAACAGAAGGTTCATGTTAAAGCAGTAGTTCCCCAACAGCAAATCGTGCATTTGATTACATAGGGAGTAGAGGCCAAAATCACAATTTCCTTTGTAAAGATCTCTTAAAAGCTGCTGCTGTTGTTGCTTCTGCAGAGTTTCTCCGGGTGCAGAGGAGGGAACATGCTCTGGCTTAATGAGGTCTTGTGGGGAAGAGGAACAGGTGGCATAACAGTCTCTCTCCGTGCTGAATTTCCGCCCACCTTTCTATTCCACATCGGCATTGGTTGCTAGCTGGATGCATCTGAAATGTAGGTGCATAGGCTAGGCCCTTTGCAGAACTGTCTTAGCAATATACATGATCCAGCATGCTAAAACGGCGTCATCTTCCCTTTGATTAAGGCCACCTCCTTCTCGTTAAGGGCAAAAAATACCATTAAAATGTACTGTAGAGCATCTCTGCTTAAAGGGACGTTGTAGTACAAAAATGACATGCTCTATTCGTCGTCGACCCAGCTGGCTGACTGCAGCTGAGTATTGTCTCATCAGCTGCATCTGCTCAGTGACCAGGAGTTCTCTGTGGCTTCAGAGCAGTACCTGAACTATGTGCATGACCCATCTGTGCGGTTAACACACATAGACTTGCAGTGTCACTAGTGATAAAATGACCTGCTCTAACGAATGAGAGCATGTCATTTTTGACCATTAATAATAATAAGAAAAAAAAAACGATGAGCAGTAACGATATTTCTTGCTGTAAAGAGCTGAAATAAAACAAGGTTTTATATTTCTTCCCGTAAACTGCTACTTGAAGAACAGCACCTTTGACATGTGGGGCATGACCCATTAGGGTACACCGGCTGGCTTGGTGTGTGCTGAACAGGCCTAGAACCCATTATGTTTACAGTTTTAGACCACTAATCCCACAGCGGGACTCAAGCTCCCAATTTAAGGGCTGTTAGGCGACGATGACAGCCACACAGCTACTCTGGTTGACCCTTCTGATGGCATACAGGGGAAGTACTCATTCATTTCACAAATTTAGCTCGTTGACCCAAGAAAATCATGCTTAAGTAGAAAATAGATGACTTGCTGTACGTTATGAAAACAGAGTAGGATTTGCAAATTAAAATAAACTTTGGATTGCTGATTATAAAACGCAACTTAAGGCCATGCAAGAAGAAATTGCAGCAACCACAGAGGGATTCAAACTCCCGCCAGTGTAGCCGCTGAGCTAACCACTAGACTGAACCAGCAGACTTGCGGCTAGTGGGGAAGGGCCAGTACCCATTATCTTTACAGTTGTAGTCCATTAATCCAAGAAAAAAGATAAAGGGACATGAAACCCCATTTTTCTTCTTCTGCTTCTTTTTTTTTTCCTTTTTCATGATTCAGATAGAATCTTCAATTTTAAACAACTCTACAATTTACTTCTATTATGTAATTTGCATCATTCTCTTTCTATCCTTTGTTGAAGAAATAGCAATGCACATGGGTGAGCGAATAACATGAGGCATATGTATGCAGCCACCAATCAGCAGCTGCTTAGCCTACCTAGGTGTGCTTTTCAACAAAGGATATCAAGAGAACAAAACAAACAAGAGAATAGAAGTTCATTGGAAAGTTGTTTCAAATTGCATGCTCTATCTGAATCGTGAAAGATAAACATTTAGGTTTCATGTTCCTCTAATACATAGTAAGGAGATGACTTGCTTTAAGAAATAAAATAGAATAATCTTTGCAACAAAAAGGTTAATTGTCAAATGCTATTGAATGTACATTCTGCTTGGGGTAGCAGCTCTTTCTACCTTCTGCTTGGTGACAGCGGCTGGATTCAAACTGCTGGTCTTCTATCTGGTAAGCTACTTGCTTACCCGCTAAGCCACCGGGGGTTTTGATGGAGATTGAGTGAAAATGTAAACTGCCATAAGTATACAGCTGCTGTGCAGCAGTGGTAAGTAAAGCTCCTAGGGAGCGCATAAGGGATGGTTTGCTTTAAGAAATAAAATAGAATAAAGTTTGTAAAACAAGAGCAATCATTGTCAAAATTTTGGCTGTACTAGAAGGACCGGAAAAAAACAAAAACATGGCAACAGCGGCTGGATTCAAACTGCTGGCCATCTATCTGGTAGGCCGCTTGCTTACCCACTAAGCAACCGGAGATTTTAATGGATTGAGTGAAAATGGGGACTAAGATAGACAAAGGGGGAGGAGGCTGAGCTGGGAATAATAAGGTGGGGCGGTAGTGGGTCCAGAAAAGGGGGAGGGCTCATGGTAAAGATAAGAACATTAGAATGTAAAGGGGCGGGGCTAAGATAGGCAATGGGGGAGGAGGCTGAGCGGGGAATAATGGGGTGGGGTGGTAGTGGGTCCAGAAAAGGGGGAGGGGTCATGGTAAAGATAGGAACATTAGAATGTAAAGGGGCGGGACTAAGATAGACAAAGGGGGAGGAGGCTGAGCTGGGAATAATGGGATCCTATCCCCCTTCCATATCAGTATATGGGGTGACCGAAATCTGTACAGTAAAAGTATGGGATTCCAGCAGCTATAGGGGTGGAGGTGTAAGGTCTAGATAGGAACATTAGAATGTAAAGGGGAGGGGCTAAGATAGGCAAAGGGGGAGGAGGCTGAGCTGAGAATAATGGGGTGGGGTGGTAGTGGGTCCAGAAAAGCGGGAGGGGGTCATGGTAAAGATAGGAACATTAGAATGTAAAGGGGCGGGGATAAGTTAGGCAAAGGGGGAGGAGGCTGAGCTGGGAATAATGGGGTGGGGTGGTAGTGGGTCCAGGGGAGGGGTCATGGTAAAGATAGGAACATTAGAATGTAAAGGGGCGGGGCTAAGATAGGCAAATTGGGGGAGGCTGAGCTGGGAGTAATGGGATGGGGTGGAGTTGTAGTGGGTGGTTCCAGAAAAGGGGGAGGGGTCATGGCCTAGATAGGAACATTAGAATGTAAAGGGGTGGGGCTAAGATAGGCAAAGGGGGAGGAGGCTGAGCTGGGAATAATGGGGTGGGGTGGTAGTGGGTCCAGAGAAGGGGGAGGGGTCATGGTAAAGATAGGAACATTAGAATGTAAAGGGGCGGGGCTAAGATAGGATGTGAAGTGAGAGGGGTCTGGCTGGGGGGAAAAATGGGGACTGTCGGGATAAGAAAAAGGGGGGCTGGGATGTGGAGAAACAATGGCCTATTGGAAGCAAAATAGGTGGAGAGAGTTTTATAGATATGATGATTGGTTCTATCATTTCTAGGGACTTAAGCTCCTCCTACTTTTGAAATGCTTGAAGCCCTAATGCGTCCATGAATTGGGTGACATTGGCCTTTTGTGGGCTATAAGGGAAAGAATATTGAAAGAGCTCCCAGACTGGATACAGTTTCAGTGCTCTCGTGGCCTTTGTTTCTGTCTGTCTGTGTGTGTGTGTGTCTTTTTCTCTCTCCACAAGTGAAAGCAAGGGAGTGTAAGGCCTATCAATGAGATTGTTTTTATTAGAGCTAGAAGAATGCCTTGGTGTGGCGAAGCTAGGATGCTCTGTAAGCTTTCAAGGCAAAGATCCTGGGGCACAATGAAGCTAGTAGAATGCCTTGGTGCAGTGAAGCTAGGATGCTCTGTAATCCTTCAAGGCAAAGATCCTGGGGCACAATGAAGCTAGTAGAATGCCTTGGTGCGGCGAAGCTAGGATGCTCTGTAAGCCTACAAGGCAAAGATCCTGGGGCACAATGAAGCTAGAAGAATGCCTTGGGGCTGCGAAGCTGGGATGCTCTGTAAGCCTTAAAGGCAAAGATCTTGGGGCACAATGAAGCTAGAAGAATGCCTTGGGGCGGCGAAGCTGAGATGCTCTGTAAGCCTTAAAGGCAAAGATCCTGGGGCACAATGAAGCCAGAGTCTCTCCTTGCACTGCTGCGGAGATGGGACACAAAGACTTCTCACAGAAGTATTTCCCCTTGCTGTTGCTTTTCTGGATACATGGCATGGACATGGCTTCAAGTGTGCAAACGTTGCCAACAGAAGGTTCATGTTAAATCAGTAGTTCCCCAACAGCAAATCGTGCATTTGATTACATAGGGAGTAGAGGCCAAAATCCCAGTTTCCTTTGTAAAGATCTCTTAAAAGCTGATGCTGTTGTTGCTTCTGCAGAGCTTCTCCGGGTGCAGAGGAGGGAACATACTCTGGCTTAATGAGGTCTCGTGGGGAAGAGGAACAGGTGGCATAACAGTCTCTCTCCGTGCTGAATTTCCGCCCACCTTTCCATTCCACATCGGCATTGGTTGCTAGCTGGATGCATCGGAAATGTAGGTGCATAGGCTAGGCCCTTTGCAGAACTGTCTTAGCAATATACATGATCCAGCATGCTAAAACGGCGTCATCTTCCCTTTGATTAAGGCCACCTCCTTCTCGTTAAGGGCAAAAAATACCATTACAATGTAGTGTAGAGCATCTCTGCTTAAAGGGACGTTGTAGTACAAAAATGACATGCTCTATTCGTCGTCGACCCAGCTGGCTGACTGCAGCTGAGTATTGTCTCATCAGCTGCATCTGCTCAGTGACCAGGAGTTCTCTTTGGCTTCAGAGCAGTACCTGAACTATGTGCATGACCCATCTGTGCGGTTAACACACATAGACTTGCAGTGTCACTAGTGATAAAATGACCTGCTCTAACGAATGAGAGCATGTCATTTTTGACCATTAATAATAAGGAAAAAAAACGATGAGCAGTAAAGATATTTCTTGCTGTAAAGAGCTGAAATAAAACAAGATTTTATATTTCTTCCCGTAAACTGCTACTTGAAGAACAGCGTTTAAATGGAGAGCACGCAGCAATAGCTGGATTCTAACTCGCAACCTTTGACATGTTGGGCAGCTGAGTGACCCATTAGGCTACACCGGCTGGCTTGGGCTGAACAGGGCTAGAACCCATTATGTTTACAGTTTTAGACCACTAATCCCACAGCGGGACTCAAGCTCCCAATTTAAGGGCTGTTAGGCGACGATGACAGCCACATAGCTACTCTGGTTGACCCTTCTGATGGCATACAGGGGAAGTACTCATTCATTTCACAAATTTAGCTCGTTAACCCAAGAAAATCATGCTTAAGTAGAAAAAAGATGACTTGCTGTACGTTATGAAAACAGAGTAGGATTTGCAAATTAAAATAAACTTTGGATTGCTGATTATAAAACGCAACTTAAGGCCATGCAATAAGAATTTGCAGCAACCACAGAGGGATTCAAACTCCCGCCAGTGTAGCCGCTGAGCTAACCACTAGACCGAACCAGCAGACTTGCGGCTAGTGGGGAAGGGCCAGTACCCATTATCTTTACAGTTGTAGTCCATTAATCCAAGAAAAAAGATAAAGGGACATTCTTCTTCTGCTTCTTTTTTTTTTTTTCCTTTTTCATGATTCAGATAGAATCTTCAATTTTAAACAACTCTACAATTTCTATTATGTAATTTGCATCATTCTCTTTCTATCCTTTGTTGAAGAAATAGCAATGCACATGGGTGAGCCAATAACATGAGGCATATGTATGCAGCCACCAATCAGCAGCTGCTTAGCCTACCTAGGTGTGATTTTCAACAAAGGATATCAAGAGAACAAAACAAACAAGAGAATAGAAGGTCATTGGAAAGTTGTTTCAAATTGCATGCTCTATCTGAAGCGTGAAAGATAAACATTTGGGTTTAATGTTCCTTTAATACATAGTACGGAGATGACTTGCTTTAAGAAATAAAATAGAATAATCTTTGCAACACACAGGATAATTGGTTAATTGTCAAATGCTATTGAACGTACATTAAATATATAAATAATCAGTTATAAATAAAGTTAGATATGCTGTTATTGGTTTGTAAATACCTGATAACTTTGTCAGTAATATATTAAAACAAATAAAAAGCACTGTATGAATATACTTACACTAAGATTCATCCAAATATTTACTACGCTGAATATCTTTATTCCACGGAACTGTGGGCAGATGTCTTCAAAGTTAAACTACGCATGCGAGTAAGGAAGATCAGAAGCTGCATGACGTCACTAACGCATGCGCAAACGAATTTCATTTTTTTCAACCTGATGCTAAAATGCCAAAACGCCATGGATTTAATTGGACCACTCAATTATCATCATAAAAAAAAATTGGTTTGTCTCAGGGATTGTCAGCGGATAACAGTAAAGAGTAGCTGTTGCGTTGTATTAATATTGAACATTGTTATTTTTCATGACTTAAACTCATGTTTTTTTTAAATTTTAGGATTATATGATAATTAGACATTGCTTTCAGTTTACCATCACTTTAAGCTGGTACCGTACCGAGTACCTGGTTACATATCAAATTTAACATATGTCAGTGCACAATATGTAGTTGGAAAGTAAAAACAAACACAACACCGAAAGTGACATCATTAAATAAACCATTGCTAGATTGCTAGAGAATGCTCGACTATAGTGTTTCCCCAAGCCAATCTGGACTGGCTTATATTGTACATGTGCTGAGAGGTAACTCACATATAACCCAACAAGGGGACGATCAGAGTATGTGTGCCAAAACACTGCCTGGGGTAGGAAGAGCTGTTGAAGTGCACATGGGCACAGAGCAGTAAAAATGGCACAACCAAGAGTGCGCATTACGATTGCACCATTCAACCCTACCAGCCCATGTATTAAAAAATGAGCAATGTTCTAAACCTATTATTGTAATGCTTGTGGGATATTTCGCTATCCTGGCCAGTAGTCTTCTTATCCCGGTGTCAAGTGGAAAGATGAGGAACAAAGCAGAACAGAAATGAGGTAAGCAGTACTCACGGTAGACAGGGCAATCCTTCACGGCACCAAGGGTAAGGCAGAGAAAGGTCAGAGACAAGCAGAGGTCAAATACTAGGCACACAGTCCAATCAGATGAATCTCAGCAATTCAGGGGTTAAAGCAGAGAGTAGTCAGTGGCAAGCAGATTTCTGGCAACAAGCAGGCAATCCAAATTTATCTCAGCAGTTCAGGGGTTAGGCAAGAGAGTAATCAGTGGTAAGCAGAGTTCTGGCAACAAACAGGCAATAAAAATAAGTCTCAGCAGTTCAGGGGTTAAGCAAAAGAGTAGTCAGTGGTAAGCAAAGTTCTGGCAACAAACAGGCAATCCAAATAAGTCTCAGCAGTTCAAGAGTTAACAGCACCCAGCAAAGAGCTAGTCAAACCTATACTTGGCCACAGAAGCAATTGAGAAAGGTACTTACATAGGCGCAGATTCGCGCCAAGGAGGGCACAGGTGAGATCCGGAATGGCATCAGAAACCAGCATGGTGTGCTGTGATGACGTCATCACAGTGCGCCTGAAGGAGCCGCCGCGTCCATGGCAACAGCCATGACAATGGACCAGAGCGGCCGAAACGGAGAACGGAGCGTGACACTTATAAGAGGTAGCGTGACACACAACCCAGCCTGCAGTGACCTCCATTCACCTTGTGCAGATGGAGGCGCCACTGTAAACTAAAAACGTACCGGCATAAAAGAAGCTTAACATAAGAAGCCACCTTTCCAATAAATGCCCCGAGGAACGTTTCAGAGATTACTCGCCCCCACTGGGGGTAAACCAGAAAAGTGCCAATCCACATTTAGACCACATTCAGGCTTATGGTCTAACTTCTAGGGACTTACCAATCAGAAGTCTTCATCTGAAGTTATGCAGCCTTCTCAGTAGCCCAGGTCTGACAGTAGCAATCTTCATTCTGGCAGAGGCCTGTGACAGAAGGAAACCAGCGTAACTAACACTGTACATCCTACAGGGAGGTTAGCATAAATATACTGTAAGGAGGCATGGGAAGCTTCCCAGCGACATCCAGAGCTAACATGCACCAAAACTCTACTAAGAGAATTACATGGCTACTGACAACTCCCTAGTCCTTTCTTGCAGTCCATTATTGAACAAAGAAATTAATCTTCAGCAAAGCATGTTTCTCTGCTATCCTTCTAGTAGACAAGGCAAATAATTACTGGGGAAGTGGGAGGAATATTTCAATGTTCTGTTTGGGATGACTGTTTCCTCCTGGTGGCCAGGTAAAGTATTTCCCATAGGTTATGAATGTTTTTGTGGACCCTCCCTGTCATTAGAAGGAAATGAGCTTAAGGGTTTTTTTCCCCATTGTTCTGGATGTAAATCCTGCAAGTATAGCTCCAAGGTAAAATAATATGTTTCCCAACAAACAGGAACAAAATTTAGAATTAAAGATATGATAAGATGCAAGACAAGGGAGTAGTAAAGCTGATAGCATTCTCATGTAAAAACATTATATAGGAGAGACTACTAGAACTTTGAGAACTTTGAGAGAAAGGATCCAGGAACATTTATGGATTATAGAAAATGGAGAACAGGACACCCTACCTTTACCAACATTTTAAGGAAGTACGTGCAAATAGATTAATCTATTTTAAGTTCTGAGGGATTCATAAAATAAAACTTAATTGGAGAGGAGGTGATTTAGAAGTTGAATTATTACGAAAGGAAGCAGAATAAATTTATTAAAGGGACACTCAAGTCAAAATAAACTTTTATGATTCAGATAGAGCATGCATTTTTAAGACACTTTCCAATGTACTTCCATTAACAAAATCTGCACAGTCTTTTTATGTACACACTACTGAGCATGTGCACAAGCTCACATGGTATATGTATACTAGTCTGTGATTGGCTGATGTCTGTCACATGATACAGGGGGCTGGAAAATGGGAGAAAAAATAAATTTGTCAGAAAAAAAATCTACTACTTATTTGAAATTCAGAGTTGGTGTTAAATCATTATCTTTTTATTATGCACTTTTTAAATATGTAATTCTGCTGCATTGAGTGGTCCTTTAATTACAAACTCTACAACCTACAGGTCTAAATTCAGAACTTGAAGTGTCATCCTTTTTTTAGATAATGTTGCTAGATTTGTTTTTTTAGTTGGGTAATATCAATATCTCTGAGCAGACTGTTTAGTGTCAAAGCCGTTACTCCTAGTCATATTTATTTAAGACTAAGTGTTTTGAATCATAGAAATATATATTGAAATCCAGATTACATATGTCAACCTTAAAATTTGAATATAGATACTATAACTTCTCTTTATAGTAATATAAGAAACATATTTGAAATGGTTTTTGTTTTGTCAAAACCATATTTTAAAATTGTCTTCTAAATAGCAATCCTATTGAAAATTGTTTTACTAACATAACATCTTTTAGAGTCTGAACTTAGATTTTTTAAATTTATTGTGCTAGAATAGATGAATGAGTATGTTGATATAAATAATTACATTATAGCATTTTGTGTGTAATTTAAGATTATAGCATATGTATATTTCATTCCAGGACTTAAGACATAAATTCTAGCTAGGACTTGGTTCATAAATGAAGGTATTTGTAAAAATGTATTGACTTTTGAATTTTCAAGAAAGCAATTGTTAAACCAATATCACCATGAAAAATGATCCTATCAAATACTAGCAAGATTGAACCAATAAGAAAACACTAATTTCTTTAAATAGACTATATATATCATAAAGGAGTATCTTGATAGATATCTGAAACGCATAGATTTTACTCCATTGATAGAGGCTAATTCCCTTTGATGCACTGTGATACACTGTGTGATACTCTGTACAAACTGCCTTCCAGATAGCCTGTGTAATGTCTAGGAGTGCTTAAACAGGTACGGTGACGATAGGTCCTTTGACAAATCAGCAGGAAAGCATTTGACTATTTGGTGAGAATTGAAACCAAGTAGCGACTATAACCTTCACAAGCCGAAAGCTTTATGTCCATTGTACAAATCCCTGAGTTACAAAAAGTGTTGAAAAGACAACATGCTTGATACACTAAGAAGACCAGGATATAGTGTTGCTTTTAGAGCTGAATAACAAGCGAGTGATGTAATTAAACACGGGAGGCGACATTGACCAATAACGGAATCGCCAAGTCTGATCACATGATCATAACTACAGACTGAATCACTTTCATAATTCGATTCACTCAGATTACTGCAGTAAGTCGAGTCAGTAATTCGAATCAGTGACTCACTAGCCAAGCCTAGACTGCAACATAAAGGTTTACTACTCTAGTCTGAGTTTTTGTACAGAGAGCCAGTAAGGTACCTTACATTCACCACACAGACTTCGTTTTCACCTTTTGATCTTTTTCCTATAGATTTTAGAAGGGAGACATCCCGAATATGGATTTTATATTTTATTATTATAATTTTTTTTTATTTTCAAAAGTACAGCAATACATAAACAAGACAGGTTAAGACAATCAACATTCTTCCTTATAGGAAGTGCACATGATAATAGCAAAGAATCCTTCCCGATAAGTCCAAAAAATTGATGTGTTCTTTTTGTCTGTAATACTTGATGGGCGGTTGGTAAAAGGTGCCAAGAGTCTGTGTCTTTCGATGATAAGACATAGTAATATTACAGGTAAGGATTGTCAAAAACTGTGTTATAATGAGCAGTATACCTTTGCAAGAGTTAAAGGGACATGAAACCCATTTTTTTTTCTTTAATGATTTAGAAAGAACATGCAATTTTAAACAACTTTCTAATTTACTTGTATTATCTAATTTGCTTCATTCACTTTATATCCTTTACTGAAAAGCATATCTAGATAGGCTCAGTAGCTGCTGATTGGTGGCTGCACATAGATGCCTTGTGTGATTGGCTCACCCATATGCATTGCTATTTCTTCAACAAAGGATATCTAAAGAATGAAGCAAATTAGATAATAGAAGTTAACTGGAATGTTGTTTAAAATTATATTCTCTATCTGAATCATGAAAAAAAACTTTTGGGTTTAGTGTCCCTTTAATGTTAACCAAGGTAACTATAAAGTTAAAAGAGATAATTAAACCTGATAGATGGAAGAAAAGGTTAGTGATGAAGAAGAGAGAGAGAAAAAAAAAGGAGGGAAGGTTTCGGGTGGGAAATAGTTTAAAAAAGAGCAGGTGGCGGCCTGAATTGTATATTAATTAGGAAAGAGAGTGTCCCATGGGGCACAAATAGAGCAATGGAGATCGGTTTGCAGAGTGGAGCAATATACAAACTCTTCCATTCTCCTAAAGTGGCTGATCAAATTAATAATACCTTGCCAGATGGGAGCTGATGGTTTCCGCCAGTTTCTTGCTAAAGTGAGTTTTACAGACATCAAAATAATGATAAGCAGGCACAGTTGAGGTATGGGGACTCTTTCCTATTTCAGATGGAGAAGAGCTATTTATTGGGGGAGAAAAGTGAGCAAGCCAAGTTTGACACATCATTTGTTTACTTTGTCCAATAAAGGTCTAGTTACTGTGCCGGACCACCAAATGTGTTTAAAGTCAACTATGCCACCACATTGTTGCCAATAATCTTTAGTAACAGAGGGGAAAATGATGTGGAGTTTGGTGAGGACTAGATAACATAGAGTTTATACAAGGTCACACTATGTATGGCTGATTTGTGTGTAAAGTAGCATCGGACAAGTTTTTGCTAGTAAATTCTTGGTACCATTCCTCCTGCCAGGCATTAGTTGCATGCGTTTTTAAGAATTTATGGGAGTTCAGTAGGCATTTGTAGTGGGCCGAAAGAGGGGAACAGAGTTGGGAGAGGGCAGACCATCTGGACTCCCATCTCGTAGAGGTCCTTACAGAAGGGGTTAAGGATACCCAGATTTTCAGGAGTGACCTAAGTTTTAGGAAGTCAAAATGCACCCGGTGTGGGAGATCAAAGTGTTTGAGAAATTCAGAGTGGGAGAGGAGGGAGGAACCCCTGAAATAATCTTTGATTTTCAATTCCAGAGAGACTGCCACAGATCTCAGACAAGTGTTGACTAAGACAAAATAGAGACCTCGAATCGAGTGGGATTGGAAGGGATGTGGTGCAATTTGGAGATGGTGGCAAAGTTTAAGCCAGAATTGTCTTCATAGTTTCACAATAACATTATGGATGGGCAAAGAAGCAGAGCAATGGGGAGTTATCCATAGAAGATCTTCTAATCTAGCTCCCGCTGGGAGGGATGCCTGCTCAAGTTCAGACCATCGGATCAAGAGAAGACTGGAGTGCCAGACGGATGCATGCAAAATCATAGCCGCTTCATAATAAAGAGAGATACTGCGGAGCCATAAGCCGCCTGACTCATGAGGATGATATAAGGTTTCTAGCTGCAATCCTGGGTTTCATACCCATCCATATATATGAATTTATGACTGATTGGAATGAGTAAAGGAAGTTAGAGGGCAGACGCAGTGGTAGACATTGGAACATGTAAGTGATTTTGGGAAGCTGCATCATCTTAACAGCTGCTATATGGGATAGGAGAGGTCATCTCGCATGTGGGATAAAAGTGCATAGTAATTTGTATCTAACATTTTTAGGATCATAAGATAGAAACACACTTAAATGTAGAAGGCCTTCTGCATTCCATCTGAAGCTATACATCTGTTGTAGGTGGTCAAGGTCAGTTTGAGGGAGATTTTGTGGGAATGCCTCAGTTTTGTTGATATTCAGTTTGTAGAAACATAATTTACTGAACTAATCAAGCAATGAGAAGAGGGCTGGAAGAGAAATATCTTAGTCTGTAATGAATAAAGTTAAATTATCGGCAAATAAGGCCAGTTTTTGAAGGGTGTCGTGGAGTAAGAGACCGTGAATATCAGGAGACTGTCTTATAGCAACTGTAAGGGGTTCTATCAAAAGCACGAAAAGGAGGGGAGAGAGAGGGCATCCTTGCCTTGTGCCATTTTTAATGTAAAATGGTGGAAAGCAAAAAAACAAGTCCTTTAATTTGTGCTGTGGGGGAATGATAGAGAGCCTGGATTGCAATGGGGAACTGATGAGGAAGACCAAAAGTCTTGAGCGTTTGAAATAAGTATTCCATCTCACCCTGTCGAAAACCTTCTTAGCATTCATAGACATGGTGAGCAGTGGGATCCTCATGTCAGCCACCTCAGTGGAAATTGCTAAATACGTTGCTAAATACGTTCTGAGGGTGCACTGCTATGTGCTAGGGAGACATCTAAGTTGTAGAAAGATTGGAAGTATTTTGCAAATTCCTTACCTATTCTGCCCGGAGAGTATACCCTGGCCCTGAATTTGTCTTAAAGGGACACTAAACCCACATTTTTTCTTTTGTGATTCAGATAGAGCATGCAATTTTAAGCAACTTTCTAATATATATAGAATATTCACGATTCTAATCCTATTTCATCTCATCCCTCTACAGGTATGTCTCCCTGCTTCTGCCTAACTGACTGCTTTTAAATGCCCCTTTAATTTCTGCTAGACTCCTCTGGTATGTCTCCCTGCTTCTGCCTAACTGACTGCTTTTAAACGCCCCTTTAATTTCTGCTAGACTCCTCTGGTATGTCTCCCTGCTTCTGCCTAACTGACTGCTTTTAAACGCCCCTTTAATTTCTGCTAGACTCCCCTTTTATGTCTCCCTGCTTCTGCCTAACTGACTGCTTTTAAACGCCCTTTTAATTTCTGCTAGACTTCTCTGGTATGTCTCCCTGCTTCTGCCTGACTGCTTTTAAACACCCCTTTAATTTCTGCTAGACTTCTCTGGTATGTCTCCCTGCTTCTGCCTCACTGACTGCTTTTAAACGCCCCTTTCATTTCTGCTAGACTCCTCTGGTATGTCTCCCTGCTTTTAAACGCCCCTTTAATTTCTGCTAGACTCCTCTGGTATGTCTCCCTGCTTCTGCCTGACTGCTTTTAAACGCCCCTTTAATTTCTGCTAGACTCCTCTGGTAACCATGTCTCCATTTTGTCTACCTGTAATCATTTTAGCTTATATTGTCTAAAACTTATTCAGCCTTTCACCCCACCCCCTCTCTAATTTGCAAGTGTGTAATTTCTGCTAGCTAAAACTGCCTGTAACAGCTGGCTAGAATCATTTCATCACTTCTCACTACTACATATGGAGAAGGCTTAAGGCTCATTTTGGGCCTAGGCTCTCTGTTACAAGTAGCAAGAGTTAACACACTGGAGTTGGAAACTGGAGGTTGAAACTGCAGACCAACTAACAGGTAAACTTAATAACTATACTTCTACACAATGCTCTCTATGCCTTTTCTGCTCTCTGTCTTCCCTTCTCCTAAAAATAACTGCATGTCCCTACAACAATCCCCACACTATCCATATCTCCCCCTCCCTTCTCTCATCCCCTATGCTGTCCTCTCATGAACTACTTTGTTTCCGTAGAAACACTTCCCCCTCTAACTCTCCTGTGTCTAATCATTCCCGCTCCTACAAATCTCACTCACCTTCTGTCTCTCTCACTGCTACTACTGCTTGCTGCTGGTGATGTCTCTCTTAACCCTGGCCCTGCAACAATCGCCACACTTTTACACTCTCGCTCCATCTCCCACTGCAAAAATCCTAGGTCACACCACTAGAGGGCGTTAGTTCATGTGTTTCATATAGATAACATTGAGCTCCGGCACGTGAAGCTCCTAAGAGCAAGCACTGATTGGCTAAAAATGCATGTCTGTCAAAAGAACTGAAATAAGAGGGCAGTTTGCAGAGGCATAGATACAAGGTAATTACAGAGGTAAAAAGTATATTATTATAACTGTGTTGGTTATGCAAAATTGGGGAATGGGTAATAAAGGGATTATCTATCTTTTTAAAAAAACAAAAATTCTGGTGTTTACTGTCTCTTTAATCCTAATATAGATACTAAACCTACTTCCCCCTCTCGCCCCCGCACCAGCAGAAATCTGCACACTGTGGACGCTCTCCAATCTTATTCAACTACGCCTCCCCCACATTTCCACGATATCCTGCCCTGACCTTGCTATAACCCACTATAACAATACTCTCTCTGCTGCACTTGACACTCTCGCTCCACCCCAACCTCGCAAAGCCCCACATAGTCAGCTCCAACCCTGGCACTCC